>NC_092334.1:516591000-516904500 GCF_046630445.1 Rutidosis leptorrhynchoides
TTTAACTTAATGAGATAAAGTAAATTTTTGTTTTTAAATTCACACAACTTAAATATGAAATTCAAAATTAATATTAAAAATTCACACTAAACTTAAAATTTAAAATGCATAAAATTAAAAATTTATATTTTAAAAATTCACACCAAACTTAATTTAAAAATTCATATTATAAATTCACACCAAACTTATATTAATTTTTCAAATATTTACAATTTTAAATATATTATTTTTACAAAGTTTACAATATTAATTTAAGATTTAAATATTAATTTTAAAAACATGGTAAAAATAAAATTTAAAACCTTTTTGTCTTTTTATCCCACTTTAATCAATCAAATATTATCAAAAATATGCGCCCCTCTTTTCGGTAAAGTAATTTCGGTTCCAAAACCTAATTTAACTCATGACGAATTTTTGAAATATTTTGGGTTGATTGATTAAAGATATTTATACCTTAAGAATAAACGTTAAATTTCGCAGTGATGTAATAAATTTTTGAATGATATCAATAATTTCGGTTGCCAAACCTAATTTTATTCAATACCAATTTAATACTTTTTAGCGAACAAATTAGCGTTTATTATCAAAAGGTTAAAAATAAAAATAAAAACTGTACAGACATACCTGTGAAATAGATTTCTTAGTTATATGATCTATCTCATTCATAAGATAGTCGGTTTAATTGGTTTTCCATGGCTACATAGGCGTAACCTCGAGCATTCAGTGTCTTTTCTTCTAAACATATGAACGGTCCGTCTCTGCATAAAGTAACAAATTCGGTATTTGAATAGGTTTGATTATTTGAACATTTACCTCCATGTGACCATTTTCCGCATTTGTGACATCTTTCTAGGTGTCGTGCTCTTCTTTTCACTGCGGATTTTGATTTTCCTTTACCAAATTGTAACTTATTATCTTCGCATCTGGATTCTTTTCTAACTCCGTCCATTCTTTCTCTGATTACTGATACTATTTCACTTGGTAGTATGTCATTATTTCGTTTAGTGATCAAAGCGTGTAGCATTAGACCATGGTTTAGTTCACAGGCAGTCTTCATTTTGTAAAAACCTAAAAAAATAAAAATTCAGAATGGGGGGAGAAGACTAGTTCTTTAGGGTCTGCTAGGGAAAGACCATTCGGGTTCCATTTTCGAGAACTACACGAAAACAGACAATCTAACTCTAACAGAAATACATATTATCCTTTAAAGACTTGATTCTCCCCACACTTAGTTAGCTGTGGTGTCGAAATTATGATTTACTTCGTTGTCGACTTCCATCGGACCATGTATGTAATGTTTAACTCTGTGACCATTAACTTTAAATTCAATCCCATTTGAATTTATTAATTCTATCGTTCCGTATGGGAAAACTCTTTTGACTATGAATGGTCCAGACCATCTTGATTTCAATTTTCCAGGAAATAGCTTGAATCGTGAATTGAAAAGAAGAACTCTGTCTCCTTCTTTAAATTCTTTTGAACTTCTGATTCTTTTATCATGCCATTTCTTCGTTCTTTCTTTATAGATTAACGAATTTTCGTATGCTTCATGTCTTAATTCTTCTAATTCGTTTAGTTGACTTAATCGTAGACGTCCAGCTTCACGTAAATCAAGATTACATGTCTTCAAAGCCCAAAATGCTTTGTGTTCAATTTCTACTGGAAGATGACATGCTTTTCCATAAACAAGTCTAAAAGGTGTGGTTCCAATTGGAGTTTTGTAGGCTGTTCTAAAAGCCCAGAGTGCATCCTCCAATTTAATGGACCATTCTTTCGGATTTGATCCTACGGTTTTCTCTAGAATACGTTTTAAAGCTCGGTTGGTATTTTCAACTTGTCCACTTGTTTGTGGATGATATACGGTGGAGATTTTATGAGTTACTCCATATCTTTTAAGAACTTTCTCAAGTTGATTATTACAGAAATGAGTACCCCGATCACTTATTAAAGCTTTCGGTGTTCCAAACCTTGCAAAAAGACGTTTTAAAAAATTTACTACAACTCGTGCATCGTTAGTTGGGAGAGCTTGTGCTTCCGCCCATTTAGATACATAATCAATGGCTACGAGTATATATAGATTATTATGAGATTTTGGAAATGGACCCATAAAGTCAATACCCCAAATGTCAAATACTTCACATACTTGGATGACATTTTGTGGCATTTCATCACGTTGACTTATTTTTCCGGCCCTTTGACATGCATCACAGGATTTGCAAAGAAGGTGTGCGTCTTTGTAAATTGTTGGCCAATAGAATCCAGCATCATAAACTTTTCTTGCTGTTAGTTGAGGCCCATAATGCCCTCCTGTTGGTCCTGTGTGACAATGGTTTAATATTTTACTAGCTTCATCTCCAAATACACATCGGCGTATTATTCCATCGGGACAACTTTTAAACAGATGTGGATCTTCCCAAAAATAGTGTTTTATATCACTGAAGAATTTCTTTCGTCTTTGGTACGATAATCCTTTTTCAAGGAATCCACAAACTAAGTAGTTTGCATAGTCTACAAACCATGGGATTTCTTTATAATCTATCTTCAATAGATATTAATCAGGAAAGTTGTCTTGTATGGCTGATTCATTTAGAACTTCTAAATCGGGATTTTCAAGACGAGAAAGATGATCAGCGGCGAGATTTTCTGCTCCTCTTTTATCTCGAATTTCAATATCAAATTCTTGTAAGAGTAAGATCCAACGGATTAATCTTGGTTTAGCATCTTGTTTTGAAAATAAGTATCTAAGAGCAGAATGGTCGGTATAGACCACCGTTTTTGCTAGAACGAGATATGATCGAAATTTGTCAAAAGCAAAGACAATAGCAAGGAGTTCTTTTTCAGTAGTTGTATAGTTCGTTTGTGTTCCTTGTAACGTCTTACTAGCATAATATATAGGTTGAAATCGTTTTTCAATCCTTTGTCCTAAAACGGCTCCCATTGCAAAATCACTTGCATCGCACATTAGTTCAAATGGTAGATTCCAATTTGGTGTTATCATGATCGGCGCATTAGTGAGTTTCTCTTTAAGAATATTAAAAGATTTGATACACTCATCTGAAAAGATGAATGGCGCATCCTTTTCTAGGAGTTTATTCATAGGAGTGGCAATTTTAGAAAAATCTTTTATGAAACGTCGGTAAAAACCGGCATGCCCTAGAAAACTCCTAAATCCTCTAACATTGGTGGGATGTGGAAGTTTAGCAATTACATCTACTTTAGCTCTATCCACTTCAATTCCTTCTTTTGAAATTTTATGTCCAAGAACGATGCCTTCTTTAACCATGAAATGGCATTTCTCCCAATTAAGTACTAGATGTGATTGTTCGCATCTAAGAAGCATTCGTTCCAGATTAACTAGACATGATTCAAATGTATCACCGAAGACTGAAAAGTCATCCATGAAAACTTCCATGCATTCTTCTATCATGTCGTGAAAAATCGCCATCATACACCTTTGAAAGGTTGCAGGGGCGTTGCAAAGTCCAAATGGCATGCGTTTGTAAGCAAAAGTACCATAAGGGCACGTGAATGTGGTTTTCTCTTGATCTTCGGGTGCTATTGGAATTTGAAAATATCCGGAAAATCCATCTAGAAAACAATAGTAACTATTTCCGGCTAATCTTTCCAACATTTGATCAATGAAAGGTAAGGGAAAGTGATCTTTTCTGGTGGCGTCATTTAATTTTCTATAATCAATACATACACGCCATCCTGTTACAGTCCTAGTAGGAATAAGCTCATTTTTCTCATTTGTAATGACAGTCATGCCACCCTTCTTAGGCACGCATTGAACTGGGCTTACCCATGGACTATCAGAAATTGGATATATCAAACCTGCATCTAGCAGTTTAATAATCTCTTTCTTAACTACATCTTGCATATTAGGATTTAGTCTTTGTTGGCGTTGCACATGCGTTTTATGACCTTCTTCCATAAAGATTTTATGTGTGCAATACGAAGGACTTATTCCTTTAATATCATGAATCTTCCATGCAATGGCTGGTTTATGAGCTTTCAACACAGAAATGAGTTGTGATTTCTCATTTTCAGTAAGAGAAGACGATATTATTACAGGTAATTCAGATTCACCATGTAAATAAGCGTATTCCAAATGGTTTGGAAGTGGCTTTAACTCTAATTTCGGAGGTTCTTCTATCGATGATTTATATCGATATCTGTCTTCTTCTTTTAGCATTTAAATTTCTTCTGTTGTTGGTTCATATCCATTAGCTATAAGTGTAGCTAACATTTCAGCTTCATCAATTAGTTCATTACCTTCTCCTAAAGAACATTCTCCTGTTCCTTGTAATTCTGGAAATTCTTCTAATAATTCTGCATGTGCATCTATAGTTTGAATATAATAACATGTATCATCTGCAGATTGTGGTTGTTGCATTGCTCTATCAACTGAAAAGGTAACACTCTCATCCTCTATACTTAGGGTCAGTTTCTTACCGAACACGTCTATCATTGCTTTAGCCGTGTTTAAGAATGGTCTTCCTAATATGAGAGGAACTTGAGAATCTTCTTCCATGTCCAAAACAACAAAATCTACTGGAAATACTAAAGTACCAACTTTAACTAGCATGTTCTCCATTATCCCTCTAGGATATTTTATTGATCTATCGGCTAGTTGTATGCTTATTCTGGTTGGTTTCAATTCTCCAAGGTCTAGTTTAGCGTATAGTGAATACGGCATTAGATTTATACTAGCACCTAAGTCTGCCAATGCTTCTATTGAACTAAGACTACCCAGAAAACATGGAATTGTGAAACTTCCTGGATCAGATAGTTTTTCTGGTATCTTATTCAACAGCACTGCTGAACAATTAGCATTCATAGTAACAGCCGAGAGTTCTTCCATTTTCTTTCTATTTGAGATTAGATCTTTCAAGAATTTAGCATATCTAGGCATTCCTGAAATCACATCAATGAAAGGAAGATTTACATTTATCTGTTTAAACATATCCAAGAATTTGGATTGCTCGGCTTCAAGTTTCTCTTTCTTCATTTTACTCGGGTAAGGAAGTGGTGGTTGATATGGTTTAACATAAGGTTTATCCTTAACTGTGTTATCTTCATTAACCTTTTCAACTACCGGTTCTTTTTCCTTATCTTGATCAGGTTGTGGTTCTTGTGAAGTAGGAATGACCTCATCAGAAGTTACAGGTATTTCAGGTGGTTTAAGTGTTGTGCCACTTCTTGTGGTAATGGCTTTAGCTGTTTCACTCCGGGGGTTAGCGTTTGTATCACTAGGTAGACTTCCCGGTTTTCTTTCACCTATTAACCTTGCTAGGTTACTTACTTCTTGTTCCAGATTTTGAATAGAAGCTTGTTGATTTCTAAATGCTTGAGCATTTTGTTCATTGGTTTGTTTCTGAGATGTGAAAAAACTGTGTTTGAGTTTCAACTAGCTTTGTCATCATATCTTCTAAATTCAGCTTTTTATCATCGGTTTGTTGTGGTGGTTTGTTTTGAAAATTAGGTCTTTGCTGATTATAAGTATTATTGGATACTTGTTGATTGCTAGGACCTTGTTGGTTGTTGTATGGAATATTTCTGTTATAATTCTGGTTTTGATTGTAAATCGGTCTTGGCGGTTGATAATTATTCTGATAATTATTTCCAGGCCTTTGGTTTATGTATGAAATATTCTCTCTTTGTTCCATTGTTAATTCAATACTGAGACAATCTTTTGTCAAATGTGGTCCTCCACACTACTCACAACTAATTCGTATTGAGTGAATATCCTTAGTCATCTTTTCCATTCGTCTCTCCACAGCATCTATCTTTGCGAAAATGGAATCTAAGTCATGGCTAGAATCGGCTCTAGCTGCTTTAGATGATCTAATGATATCTTTTTCTTGGTGCCACTCATGTGAGTGGGAAGCAGTGTTATCAATAATTTTGTAAGCATCAGTTTCGGTTTTCTTCATAATAGAACCACCAGCTGCTATATCTATGTCTTTTCTTGTAGTGATGTCGCATCCTTGGTAGAATATTTGTACTATTTGACAGGTGTCTAAACCATGTTGCGGACATCCTCTTAACAACTTTCCATATCTTGTCCATGCCTCATATAGAGTTTCATTTGGTTTCTGTGTAAACGTAACAATTTCTGCTTGAAGTCTTACGGCTTTAGATGCAGGAAAGAATTGTTTAAGAAATTTGTCAACTAAAACGTCCCATGTATCGATCGCCCCTTCAGGTAATGATTCCAACCAATCTTTGGCTTCTCCCTTTAAAGTCCAGGGAAATAACATGAGATATATCTGTTCATCCTCCACTTCTCGGATTTTAAATAGTGTGCAGATCCTATTAAAGGTACGTAGATGTTCATTTGGATCTTCCTTCGGCGTACCACTAAATTGGCATTGATTAGTCACCATGTGTAGAATTTGTCCTTTGATTTCATAATCTGGCGCATTAATGTCTGGATGAGTAATTGCGTGACCTTGGCCAGTGCGTTTAACTCTCATTCGGTCTTCCATACTTAAAGGTTCCAGATTCTCCATAATTGAATTTGTTGAATCGGTATCACTAGATGATTCTGATTTAATGGTTCGTTCCTCAACAATCTCTGTTTGAATGATTGGTGGTTCCGGAGGAAAGTTTAATGGTTCAGGATCTACGAACCGTTCCTGAATATTCTCCGAATTCTCAATTGTGAGGTCGGGTTCAAAAAATGGATTATCGGAAATTTGAACTGAAGTACTTGGTCTACTGGATGACGATTCTAAAGAAAAATCAACGGCGGTTATATTTGCTAAATGTCTTGATCTAGTTACAGGTGGTGAACGTACAAAAGGTGATAAACGTCTTGCTCGGTGCATTCACTGAATATCCTATTAGTTTTTAAAAGGAAAGAAAAATTATAATAAGTTATCCAACCAATAGACTTTTCTGATTTTGCCCACGTTTCGAATAGCCAAAAGATGCAGCAGAGGGGCAGGATTCGTTTGGTCTCAATATAATTGAGGACTGTTTGGCTCCAATAACCCGGTCCACGTACAAATCCAACTATTACTACGAACCAGAAAATTTTGATGTCTATTAATTTAACCACTCAAAATAAATTTTCGTAATTTTAAGAAATTTAGATAAGAAGTAGAATAAAAATCTATGTCCTAAAACTAGAATAGCGAGAAATAAGAAAGAAAAAGAGTTCGTCGAAAAAGGTCGAAAAAGAAAAATGGTTGAAAAATAAAAGGTGACGGAAAAATAAAAGAAACTTATAAAAATTTAAAAATACTTGACTAACCTAACCTTATTACTACAACTAACTTAAAATTATAATCGCAAATTGATATTACTAATTGGAATGATAATTGATACATAGGTAAAACTCGTCTAAAAATATTAAAGCTTACAAGAAAAACTAAATCCCAAATGGAAATAACTTAAAAAGAAACTAAAACTTAAAAAGGCGTCGCAAAATTCTAAAGTACCTAAATCTTAGTCTAAAGAAAAAGCACTTAAGGAATTTTACGGCAAAGCCTAAAAATCTAGGAGTTAAAATAACTAAAGCAAAAACTAAGTTTAAAACTAAATATGAGCTAAAAATACAAATATTATGCTACAACGATTAAAAAGGGACAAAATATAAAAATATATAAAAAGTTGTAAAAATTACAATTTTTATAAAAATATTATTTTTATATTATTTATTTTATTAAACTATTAATTTTACAATTTAATTAAACTTAATAAACTAAAATATAAATTAAATAAAACTTAAATTAAAAATAAACTTAATTATAATAATAATAATAATTAGGGTTAATAATAATAATAATTAATAATAATCCGTAATAAATGCAGGATTAGGGCTTCCTGTTCGTGTGTCAGGTCCCCTCCGCGACTTACGGTATTCAAAGCTTCAAACCCCGCGACTCGCGGGGTTCAGAAATTCAGATGACAGGTTTAATCTTCGACGCGTTTTTCTTTATTTATTTATTTTTTTTTTTCTGTTTTCTGTTTTTATATAAATAAAAGATATTTAAATAAAACTTATATTTTTATAAACTAAAATAAAAATAAAGAAACTTATAAAACTTAAATATTTAACAAAATCTTAAAAATACTTATATTTTTGTTTTTCTTTTTATATTTTCGAATATTTAAAACGTATTTTTACAAAAGCGACTTTTAATAGAAGTAAACTAAAAATCTCTTTTTTTTTATTAGCGTTGCGCTTCCGGCGTTTAGAAAGATCCCCGGCAGCGGCGCCAAAAATACTTGATGCGGTAGCGGGGTGTATATAATACTATTAAATTTTACAACGAAACACTATTAAATACGATACAATTTTACACAAGATATTTATTTATTTATAGAATGAATATACTTAAACCTTGCTACAACACTTATAGGCAGTGTACCTAATCCTACAGTAGTGTAGTTTTTAGTAAGTCCGGTTCGTTCCACAGGGAATCTTTTTTAAACAAAGCTCAACGCTATATTAGTTTACTTTTATAAAAATACAAATATATATATAAGTAATATTATTATTATAAAGGGGGGTTTTTATCGTTTAATGACCGGTTTGTCGATTTTAAAACTTTAGTCGCAGTTAAAACCAAATGTAAAATATTAAAAATAAATACAAGACTTAAATTAAAGCATGAAGTAAATAACGATAAATAAAAATGCGATAATTAGAAGTGCAATTAAATATAAAATAAAGGAAATTAAATATGAAATAAAAGAATTATGCTTATTTAAACTTCCGTAATCATGATGTTTGACGTGTTGATTTTAGTTTTATGCCCATGGGTTAATTGTCCTTTGTCCTGGATTATTTAATATGTCCGTCTGGTTTTTGTCCATAACAGTCCATCAGTCATAAATATAAAGTGCGAGTGTCCTCGTCAAATTATCCTTATACCCGAAGTTAAATATTCCAACTAATTGGGGATTTAAACTGTAACAAGATTTTAATACTTTGTTTAATAATTACACCAGGATGTCGACTGAGTGTAACCCAAGGTTTTAATATTTTGTTATCAATTATACCAAATGTCCTTGTACATAATTTCACCCCTGTTTTAATTATTCTAGTGGCTATTAATCCATTCCCGTGTCCGGTTAAATGAACGATTATTCGTACATATAAATACCCCGCCCATCGTGTCCGATTGAGTGTATATGGTAATTTATAGGGACGCCCAATTGTAAATCTTTATATTAACATTAACAAACTATCATTTAGTTAAACAAATATAAAGCCCATTAATAGCCCATAGTCTAATTTCCACAAGTGTCGTTCTTTTGTCCAAACCCCAATTATGGTACAAAGCCCAATTACCCAATTTTAGTAATTAGCCCAACATCATGATTACTTCGTTTTAAATAAGCATAATAATAACTTAGCTACGAGACATTAATGTAAAAAGGTTGAACATAACTTACAATGATTAAAAATAGCGTAGCGTTACACGGACAGAATTTCGACTTACACCCTTACAATATTCGCTAACATACCCTTATTATTAGAATTAAAATTAAAATTAAAATATAAATTATAAATATATATATATATTTTACGTATGAGGAGAAGAAGAAAAAGATGATATTTTACGATCAGAATGCGCGAGCTTTATAGGGGGTTTCTGAATTTGGGGCTCCGCGACTCGCGGCCTTTTTGGCCTTCAAACTCCGCGAGTCGCGGAGTTTACTTTTACAGCTCAGAGGAGTTTGGCTCTTTGTTTACCGACGGTTTAAATATAAATATAATATATTAAATAATTATAAGAATTATTTAAATATTATATTATATTTATGTGCATAGTTGACTTGTAATTTTTAGTCCGTTGCATCGAGCGTTGAGAGTTGACTCTGGTCCCGGTTCCGGATTTTCGAACGTCCGTGCGTACAATTTAATATCTTGTACTTTGCTTTTTGAATCTTGTACTCTTGTAATTTCGAGACGTTTCTTATCAATAATTGGAACCTCTTTGATTGTCTTTTGTACTTTTGAGCTTTTTGGTCGTTTGCGTCTTCAATTCGTCGAATCTGTCTTTTGTCTTCACCTTTTATTATTTAAACGAATATCACTTGTAAATAGAACAATTGCAACTAAAAGCTTGTCTTTCTTGAGGAATAATGCTATGAAATATATGTTCGTTTTTAGCATTATCAGGGACCCTTGTCACAAACTGGTCACAACACAATTATAATAAAACACTAATAAAATAATTGAAATAAAAGCACTTAAGACTAAGCACAAACCCTAAGGGCAAAATAGGTAACTTACAACTAGCCCGGGTTTTAGTCTGTTACAAATCCACCCCCTTAAGAAGATTCCGTCCTCGGAATCTGGTCTTGGTCAAACAAACGAGGGTAGCGATTTCTCATCAACTCTTCTGTCTCCCACGTAAAGTTAGAACCCAAACTGTGTTTCCACTCAATCAACACCATCGGAATCTCTTTCTTTCTCAGCTTAGTCAGCTTTTGGTCAACCACAAGGACCGGCTCTTCCACCAATTTCTTATTCAAATCGACCCTTAAATCTTCTAAAGGAAGAAGTTGTGTTTCATCGTCGACTTTACACTTACGAAGATAACATACGTTGAATGTATTATGAATACCGGCTAACTCTGGCGGAAGATCTAACACCACAGTCTGATCATTCAACACTTCACTGATCGGAAACGGACCAATAAATCTCGGTGCTAACTTACCACGTTTACCGAATCTGATAACCCATTTCCACGGCGAAACTTTCAGATACACTCGTTCACCCACATTAAAGGTTACCGGACGTCTACGCGGATCAGCATACATTTTCTGCCTGTCTCTAGCGGCTTTCAACTTTTCTCGAGCAATTGCAACTTTTTCGGCTGTCATTTGAACAATTTCAGGACCTGCAAACTGTTTCTCCCCAGCTTCTAACCAACAAGTCAGAGTTCTGCAACGACGACCGTATAACATTTCATAAGGCGTCATTCCTATGCTCGAATGATAAGAATTATTATACGCGAATTCAACCAACGGCAAATGTGTATCCCAGGAACCACCGTATTCTAACACACAAGCCCTTAACATATCCTCCAAAGTCTGTATCGTTCTTTCACTATGTCCGTCTGTCTGAGGATGATAAGCTGTACTTAAATTCACACGTGTACCCAGATTCTGTTGAAGACTATTCCAAAAATTTGACACAAATCTGGAATCTCTGTCTGAAATGATCGATAACGGCACACCATGACGACTAACTATTTCTTTCACATACAATTCGGCTAACTCACTTAACGAAGCTGTCTCACGAGTAGCAAGAAAATGAGCACTTTTAGTTAGACGATCCACTATTACCCAAATCATATCATGTCTTTTCTGAGTTCGAGGTAATTTGGTCACAAAATCCATCGTTATATGTTCCCATTTCCACTCTGGAATCTATAACTGACGTAACGAACCATAAGGTTTCTGATGTTCTGCCTTCAACTGAGAACATATATGACACTTTTCGACATAACGGGCGATATCTATTTTCATTGTTGGCCACCAATACACTGTTTTCAAATCATGATACATCTTATTACTACCCGGATGTACTGTCAATCTGGATTTGTGAGCTTCCGTCATGATTAAATCCCTCAAATTTCCAAGCTTAGGCACCCAAACACGATTGTTTAAGGTCTTTAGTCCACGTGAGTCATCAATTAAGTCCATTTTTCGTTTGGTCATTTGTTCAGATTTAATATGTTCGTCCTCTAAAGCACAGGCCTGAATGGTTTTTAAGCTGTTAATCAAATCTGAAGTTATATTCAAACGAAGAAATTTCACATTTTCACTTGACTTTTTACGACTTAGCGCATCTGCAACCACATTTGCCTTACCCGGATGGTATTTAATTTCACAATCGTAATCTTTGATCAACTCTTGCCATCATCTCTGACGCATATTCAATTCTTTCTGTGAGAAGATATACTGCAAACTCTTGTGATCTGTACATATAACACAATGGGTTCCATACAAATAGTGTCTCCACAGTTTCAAAGCAAACACTACTGCAGCCATTTCAAGATCATGCACTGGATAATTCTTCTCATGAACTTTCAACTGTCGCGAAGCGTAGGCGATTACTTTATCTCTTTGCATTAATACACAACCCAACCCAGCAAATAACGCATCACAGTATATCACGAAGTCGTCTGAACCTTCTGATAAAGCTAATACCGGTGCCTGACACAGTAACTGTTTCAAAATCTGAAAAGCCTTTTCCTGTTCATCAGTCCATCGAAAGACTACATCTTTACGAGTCAACTTAGTCAACGGACCTGCTATTTTCGAGAAATCCTTGATAAATCTGCGATAATAACCGGCTAATCCCAAAAAACTCTTAATCTCAGTCGGAGTCTTCGGAGAATTCCAATTCATTACCGCTTCTATCTTTGTCGGATCAACTTTTATACCTTCGGCACAAATCACATGACCCAAAAACTGCACTTCACGTAACCAAAATTCACACTTTGAAAATTTTGCAAATAGTTTTTCACGTTTCAACATGTCAAAACCTGTCTCAGATGTTCAGCATGTTCACTTTCGGTCTTTGAATACACTAGTATATCATCTATAAACACAATCACAAACTTATCTAAGAACGGGCGACACACTCTATTCATTAGATCCATGAAGATTGCTGGCGCATTCGTCAACCCAAACGGCATGACAAGAAATTCATAATGACCATACCTTGTTCTGAACGCTGTTTTTGGTATATCTGATTCAGCAACACGAACTTGATGATATCCGGATCGTAAGTCTATCTTAGAAAAGAATGAAGCACCCTGTAACTGATCGAACAAATCGTCTATTCGAGGTAACGGATACTTATTCTTCACTGTTCTTTTGTTCAATTCACGATAATCAATACACATACGCATTGACCCATCTTTCTTTTTAACAAACAATACCAGAGCACCCCACGGTGAAGAACTCGGTCGGATAAACCCACGATCTAATAGTTCTTGAATCTGTGACATCATTTCACGGATTTCAGACGGCGCTAATCGGTACGGAGATTTTGCAACTGGAGTTGTTCCAGGAACCAATTCAATCTGATATTCAACTTCCCTTACCGGCGGCAGACCTGGTAACTCATCTGGGAACACTTCGGGAAATTCTGATACTATCGGAATATCGGCCACTGTTTTCTTTTCTTTCTTTGCATCAATCACATATGCAAGAAATGATTCACAACCCTTTGCCATCGACTTTTTCGCTTTCATCATGGTTATCAACAGAAAATTATACCCTCCCCGCTCCCCTCGGGCCACAACACGGGTTCCATCGGTCGAACGAAAGGTAATCATTTTCCTATCACACTTAATATTAGCCCTAAGCGAGCTCAACCAATCCATTCCTAGTACTACATCAAAGCTAGGAATAGGTAACACTAAACAAGTCACTGGGAAAGACTTCCCTTCGATCTCTATACAAACCCCAGTCACATAGGTTGTGACGGGTGTGGTCTTACCATCAGCTACTTCTACACTAACCGGCTTGGGTAACATAGTAGCTGGTAAATTCAACTTAGCACAGAAATCTAGGGACATAAAACACCTATTGGCACCACAATCAAACAATACGCGAGCAGGTATTGAGTTGATTAGAAACATACCGGTGATTACTTCGTCGGTTGCCACAGCATTTTCCACCAACATCTGAAAAGCTCTAGCCTCTGCTGTTGGAGGGTTCTTCCTCTTCTGCCCACTCAAGGCAGTTGACCCTCCAGCTGATGCTGAACACGCCCCTGACCCTGCCCCAGAACTACCACTCTTCGACGGACAACTAATTGCACGATGCCATGGTTTGTGACAACTCCAACACACACTATTCGGATACGGGCATGCTGAAGACTCATGCCCAACAACACCACACTTTAAGCATCTTCTTGTAGCCTCAGAACACTGACCACTGTGAGAAGATCGACACGTGTGACACCAATTCCCTTTACCTGATCCAGATCCAGTACTACTCTGACCACTTTTACCCTTCGATTTAAACCCACTAGACTTCTTGAATTTAGATCCTGATTGACCAGATACTTGCCCACCTTGTTGTAGCACATTACCAAACATTCTGTTTCTGGCAGCCTGAACATCACTTTCTACCATCTTAGCCATCACAACAGCTTGAGACAATGATGTAGCTGTTCTAACAAAAGTTCTGTACTCAGGCAGAATGATATTAACAAAATGCTGGATACGAGACGCTTCATCTGGCACCCATTGTTGTACAAACCTCAATTTATCCATAAACTTCTCTACTACCTCATCGATCGTCATTTGAGGTGTCATCTTCATTTCAAGAAACTCAGTCTTGATTCGGTTCATATCAAATGGATTACAATATTGTTCACACACCTTCCCATGAAACTGCTCCCATGTGATCATACCCACTTGCTCTTTTGATATACTAGAAATCAAAGAATCCCACCAAATCATAGCCCTACCTTTCAACAGTCTACTAGCATATGTTACCTTCAGCTCGGGTTCACACTGACACGCTTCAAATACCCTTTCAACTTCTCGCAACCAATTGAGAGTTACAGTCGGATCAGTACTTCCAGAGAACTCGGAGGGTTTGCAATCACGGAAGTTCTTATACGTACATCTTTTGGGTGGTTGCATGTAAGGTTGATGGAACATTTGCATTTGGTATGGATTCATCATCATGGGATTTTGGTAAGTAAAGGTGTTTTGTGGTGGCATATAATATTGGTTAGGTATTTGATTCTGAAACTGGTTCTGGGGCACATTAGGTATCGTTTGGGACTGCGCGGTTGGGAATCCAGGTGGTGTATCATCATTTCCAGAATGCCTCTCCAATTCAAGCTCATTAATTTTGTCCTCGGCCTCTTTTAGCTTGCTTTCTAACTGAAGGATGTAACTACTCTGATCATCATCCGACTCAACACCTTCTTCTGGTGCTCTGAATGTTCCGGGGTTAGATGGGCCAGTTGCGTTTCTATCAGCCATACCTGTGCTACAAAACAGCTCACACAAAAGCTTAGTGGATAACAGTTAGTTCAATCACAACTAACACACGTATATCCTATTTTCACTTAGCCCCCACTCCCACAGACATGTTTGACTTGCCTCAGGGTTTGGGAACAAAATACGCGTACGTATTTGCTGCCAAACCATGCTCTGATACCATAAGTAACATCACCATCAGCCCGTAGTATGATATTGTCCACTTTGGACACAAGCCGATCACCGACGGGCTACCCGTGCACTAGTACAACCCCGGATCGCACTTCTACCTCACGGATTTGCTTCTCGGGTAAACACTCTCAAAACGCGTCATACCAGAAGAGGTATCCACACCCTTATAAGGAGTGCTTTGTTTTCCTCTCCCACCGATGTGGGACGAGTCTGTTACAACTCTCCCCCCCCTTCGGGACACTGCGTTCCCGCAGTGCAAATCAATGCGGGCCCCAGCTCTGATACCAACTTGTAACACCGGCCATTTTTTTTTTTAAATACACAGCGGAAGACTTTATTAACAAACACAATATAAGTCACGTCATTACGTTTAAGTTTACACAACGGTGTTACGTTATCACAAAACATTATTTATACAAAAGTCCACATCAGAGTTGGGTTGTCAAACATGTCATCTGCAATAGCACCCTTCCCGACTGGCAGTACCTAAACCTGCAAGGGGAGAATATGTGGGGGATTAGCGCACCGCTAAGTGAATGGAATCTATCTAACAGATATAGCTTAAGTCACACACAAGCTATATACTAACAACAACACATGCTAACTATCAACTAGCATACAATAAGACAATACGAGGATCGGCGGCTTGTACGAGCACACGACTCCTAGCTGATCGGACTTGAGTCTACCGATAGTCCCTGCTACTCAATTCACAGTATAGTTATCCAGATGCAGGGGATGCATCATTCATACTATACTCTACAATCAGTAGCCTATAGACCCAACCTCCCCTAGGCACGGTTAACCTCATACGGACTCTAACCTCTCCTTGGCACGGTTTCGAGTCCCCAGTCTCCCTAGGCCCGACTGGTGTCATTCACACAGTGTACACATAAATCACATACAACATCAGGCATACTATATCATTCTAACATGGCAATTTCTACACTATGCATGGTAAAAGAGTCAACCACAGTAGCATGATATGCTACTTAAACTCTATCCGGAGATAGACCCACTCACCAATTACCAGCAACTGCTCAGTTATTATTTCTGAGCTTCCTCCTTGTCCTTATAACCTGAGAACAACACAAACAAAGTTAATATACATATCTAATAAATAATATAATCATTTCATATGATTAACTAGGTCATAACACCATATATTCATAATTTTATGAGTCTACATTATGACTCCATTCAATAATGGCATACAGGTGCGTGCAAAACACGACATACACACAAAAACTCCTTTTTCGACCTAAAAACAGTTTGATCTAGTTTCTTAAAAGTTCATCATTGAAAAGTACTCTTCAATACGATTCCAACGATATTTGATTCATCAAAAACGGAGTTACGGTTTGAAAGTTACGTCCGTTTCAATTTCATAAAAAGTACTGTAGCAAATAGTGATTTCCGAACACTGTAGCACTCGGCACTGTAGCAACACGGTACTGTAGCAACTCAGGTACTGTAGCAAATAGTGGTACTGTAGCAATACCGCACACTGTAGCAAATAGTGACACTGTAGCAAATAGTGATACTGTAGCAAATAGTGATACTGTAGCAGTTCGGGCACTGTAGCAAAATACTGTAGCAAACACTGTAGCAACTGGTTCGAACACTTACGCTGATTTCGAACATTTTTCGCCCAAAACTCGATTTTTGAGTGTTTTTGATCCGTTTTTAAGCACATGGAAGCTACTAAACATATATACAACATATTTCTAACATCAATTAAGCATAACAAACACCAAAAATGAAGATTCAAGCTTAAAATCACACTTTTATTCAAGAACACAAAAACTCAATTAATCAAGAATCAAAGCAAGGATTCAAGTAAACAAACCTGATTAGATGATCACAAGGATACAAGAAATTAGTCACTTAAGCTACTTGATCCAATTTCTTACTTGGATTTGATTAGGGTTTTGAGAGTGAAAGAGTTTAGGTACGTTCTAGTTTTGGGAAATTAGGTGAAATGGATGGAAGCATCCAGATATTACACTCTTATGTGTTAAAAAATAATACCCCATCACACACGGGTATTTACCAGTTATCTAAAATCTTTCGCACAAGATTAGGTAGCCCAAACGAGGTCCAAATTAAATAAACAAACCTGTTCTGGGACCCTTGTCACAAACTGGTCACAACACAATTATAATAAAACACTAATAAAATAAATGAAATAAAAGCACTTAAGACTAAGCACAAACCCTAAGGGCAAAATAGGCAACTTACAACTAGCCCGGGTTTCAGTCTGTTACAACATGATAGGTCGAAACATTGTATACGTGTCTATGGTATCTCAAGATTACATAATATACAATACAAGTTGATTAAGTTATGGTTGGAATAGATTTGTTACCAATTTTCACGTAGCTAAAATGAGAAAAATTATCCAATCTTGTTTTACCCATAACTTCTTCATATTAAATCCGTTTTGAGTGAATAAAATTGCTATGATTTCATATTGAACTCTATTTTATGAATATAAACAGAAAAAGTATAGGTTTATAGTCAGAAAAATAAGTTACAAGTCGTTTTTGTAAAGGTAGTAAATTCAGTCGAAAGAACGACGTCTAGATGACCATTTTAGAAAACATACTTCCACTTTGAGTTTAACCATAATTTTTGGATATAGTTTCATGTTCATAATAAAAATCATTTTCCCAAAATAACAACTTTTAAATCAAAGTTTGTCATAGTTTTTAATTAACTAACCCAAAACAGCCCGCGGTGTTACTACGACGGCGTAAATCCGGTTTTACGGTGTTTTTCGTGTTTCCAGGTTTTATATCATTAAGTTAGCATATCATATAGATATAGAACAAGTGTTTAGTTGATTTTAAAAGTCAAGTTAGAAGGATTAACTTTTATTTGCGAACAAGTTTAGAATTAACTAAACTATGTTCTAGTGATTACAAGTTTAAACCTTCGAATAAGATAGCTTTATATGTATGAATCGAATGATGTTATGAACATCATTACTACCTCAAGTTCCTTGGATAAGCCTACTGGAAATGAGAAAAATAGATCTAGCTTCAAAGGATCCTTGGATGGCTTGAAAGTTCTTGAAGCAGAATCATGACACGAAAACAATTTCAAGTAAGATTTCCACTCGAAATAAGATTGTTATAGTTATAGAAATTGAATTAAAGTTTGATTATGATTATTACCTTGTATTAGAAAGATAACCTACTGTAAGTAACAAAGGTTTCTTGATCTTGGATGATTACTTGGAATGGATTTAGAAAACTTGGAAGTAAACTTGCAATCTTGGAAGTATTCTTGATTTTATGAAACTAGAACTTTTGGAATTTATGAAGAACACTTAGAACTTGAAGATAGAACTTGAGAGAGATCAATTAGATGAATAAAATTGAAGAATAAAAGTGTTTGTAGGTGTTTTTGGTCGTTGGTGTATGGATTAGATATAAAGGATATGTAATTTTGTTTTCATGTAAATAAGTCATGAATGATTATTCATATTTTTGTAATTTTATGAGATATTTCATGCTAGTTGCCAAATGATGGTTCCCACATGTGTTAGGTGACTCACGTGGGCTGCTAAGAGCTGATCATTGAAGTGTATATACCAATAGTACATACATCTAAAAGCTGTGTATTGTACGAGTACGAATACGGGTGCATACGAGTAGAATTGTTGATGAAACTGAACGAGGATGTAATTGTAAGCATTTTTGTTAAGTAGAAGTATTTTGATAAGTGTCTTGAAGTCTTTCAAAAGTGTATGAATACATATTAAAACACTACATGTATATACATTTTAACTGAGTCGTTAAGTCATCGTTAGTCGTTACATGTAAGTGTTGTTTTGAAACCTTTAGGTTAACGATCTTGTTAAATGTTGTTAACCCAATGTTTATAATATCAAATGAGATTTTAAATTATTATATTATCATGATATTATGATGTACGAATATCTCTTAATATGATATATATATATACATTAAATGTCGTTACAACGATAATCGTTACATATATGTCTCGTTTCAAAATCATTAAGTTAGTAGTCTTGTTTTTACATATGTAGTTCATCATTAATATACTTAATGATATGTTTGCTTATCATAATATCATGTTAACTATATATATAACCATATATATGTCATCATATAGTTTTTACAAGTTTTAACATTGGTGAATCACCTGTCAACTTGGGTGGTCAATTGTCTATATGAAACCTATTTCAATTAATCAAGTCTTAACAAGTTTGATTGCTTAACATGTTGGAAACACTTAATCATGTAAATAACAATTTCATTTAATATATATATAAACATGGAAAAGTTAGGGTCACTACAGTACCTACCCGTTAAATAAATTTCGTCCCGAAATTTTAAGCAGTTGGAGGTGTTGACGTATCTTCTGGAAATAAGTGCTGGTATTTCTTCTTCATCTGATCTTCTCATTCCCAGGTGAACTCGGGTCCTCTACGAGCATTCCATCAAACCTTAACAATTGGTATCTTATTTTGTTTGAGTCTTTTAACCTTACGATCCATTATTTCGACGGGTTCTTCGATGAATTGAAGTTTTTCGTTGATTTGGATTTTGTCTAACGGAATAGTGAGATCTTCTTTAGCAAAACATTTCTTCAAATTTGAGACGTGGAAAGTGTTATGTACAGCCGCGAGTTGTTGAGGTAGCTCCAGTTGGTAAGCTACTGGTCCGACACGATCTATAATCTTGAATGGTCCAATGTACCTTGGATTTAGTTTCCCCCGTTTACCAAATCGAACAACGCCTTTCCAAGGTGAAACCTTAAGCATGACCATTTCTCCAATTTCAAACTCTATATCTTTTCTTTTACTGTCCGCGTAGCTCTTTTGTTGACTCTGGGCGGTTTTCAATCTTTGTTGAATTTGGATGATTTTCTCGGTAGTTTCTTGTATTATCTCCGGACCCGTAATCTGTCTATCCCCCACTTCACTCCAACAAATCGGAGACCTGCACTTTCTACCATAAAGTGCTTCAAACAGCGCCATCTCAATGCTTGAATGGTAGCTGTTGTTGTAGGAAAATTCTGCTAACGGTGGATGTCGATCCCAACTGTTTCCGAAATCAATAACACAAGCTCGTAGCATGTCTTCAAGCGTTTGTATCTTCCTTTTGCTCTGCCCATCAGTTTGTGGATGATATGCAGTACTCATGTCTAGACGAGTTCCCAATGCTTGCTGTAATGTCTGCCAGAATCTTGATAATAGAGATTGGTATTCCATGTCTGGAGACGACTTCCTTCAAATACAGTCGTGCTAATTTCTCCATCTTGTCATCTTCTCTTATTGGCAGGAAGTGTGCTGATTTGGTGAGACGATCAACTATTACCCAAATAGTATCAAAACCACTTGCAGTCCTTGGCAATTTAGTGATGAAATCCATGGTAATGGTTTCCCATTTCCATTTCGGGATTTCGGGTTGTTGAAGTAGACCTGATGGTTTCTGATGCTCAGCTTTGACCTTAGAACACGTCAAACATTCTCCTACGTATTTAGCAATATCGACTTTCATACCTGGCCACCAAAAATGTTTCTTGAGATCCTTGTACATCTTCCCCGTTCCAGGATGTATTGAGTATCTGGTTTTATGAGCTTCTCTAAGTACCATTTGAAATGTCCCGTTCTTATTGATTAAAAACGTTCCATATTAATTGATTTCGTTGCGAGGTTTTGACCTCTATATGAGACGTTTTTCAAAGACTGCATTCATTTTTAAAATAAACCATAACCTTTATTTCATAAATAAAGGTTTAAAAAGCTTTACGTAGATTATCAAATAATGATAATCTAAAATATCCTGTTTACACATGACCATTACATAATGGTTTACAATACAAATATGTTACATCGAAATCAGTTTCTTGAATGCAGTTTTTACACAATTGAAATGTCCCGTTCTTATTGATTAAAAACGTTCCATATTAATTGATTTCGTTGCGAGGTTTTGACCTCTATATGAGACGTTTTTCAAAGACTGCATTCATTTTTAAAACAAACCATAACCTTTATTTCATAAATAAAGGTTTAAAAAGCTTTACGTAGATTATCAAATAATGATAATCTAAAATATCCTGTTTACACACGACCATTACATAATGGTTTACAATACTAATATGTTACAACAAAATAAGTTCCTTGAATGCAGTTTTTACACAATATCATACAAGCATGGACTCCAAATCTTGTCCTTATTTAAGTATGCGACAGCGGAAGCTCTTAATAATCACCTGAGAATAAACATGCTTAAAACGTCAACAAAAATGTTGGTGAGTTATAGGTTTAACCTATATATATCAAATCGTAACAATAGACCACAAGATTTCATATTTCAATACACATCCCATACATAGAGATAAAAATCATTCATATGGTGAACACCTGGTAACCGACAATAACAAGATGCATATATAAGAATATCCCCATCATTCCGGGACACCCTTCGGATATGATATAAATTTCGAAGTACTAAAGCATCCGGTACTTTGGATGGGGTTTGTTAGGCCCAATAGATCTATCTTTAGGATTCGCGTCAATTAGGGTGTCTGTTCCCTAATTCTTAGATTACCAGACTTAATAAAAAGGGGCATATTCGATTTCGATAATTCAACCATAGAATGTAGTTTCACGTACTTGTGTCTATTTTGTAAATCATTTATAAAACCTGCATGTATTCTCATCCCAAAAATATTAGATTTTAAAAGTGGGACTATAACTCACTTTCACAGATTTTTACTTCGTCGGGAAGTAAGACTTGGCCACTGGTTGATTCACGAACCTATAACAATATATACATATATATCAAAGTATGTTCAAAATATATTTACAACACTTTTAATATATTTTGATGTTTTAAGTTTATTAAGTCAGCTGTCCTCGTTAGTAACCTACAACTAGTTGTCCACAGTTAGATGTACAGAAATAAATCGATAAATATTATCTTGAATCAATCCACGACCCAGTGTATACGTATCTCAGTATTGATCACAACTCAAACTATATATATTTTGGAATCAACCTCAACCCTGTATAGCTAACTCCAACATTCACATATAGAGTGTCTATGGTTGTTCCGAAATATATATAGATGTGTCGACATGATAGGTCGAAATATTGTATACGTGTCTATGGTATCTCAAGATTACATAATATATAATACAAGTTGATTAAGTTATGGTTGGAATAGATTTGTTACCAATTTTCACGTAGCTAAAATGAGAAAAATTATCCAATCTTGTTTTACCCATAACTTCTTCATTTTAAATCCGTTTTGAGTGAATCAAATTGCTATGGTTTCATATTGAACTCTATTTTATGAATCTAAACAAAAAAAGTATAGGTTTCTAGTCAGAAAAATAAGTTACAAGTCGTTTTTGTAAAGGTAGTCATTTCAGTCGAAAGAACGACGTCTAGATGACCATTTTAGAAAACATACTTCCACTTTGAGTTTAACCATAATTTTTGGATATAGTTTCATGTTCATAATAAAAATCATTTTCTCAGAATAACAACTTTTAAATCAAAGTTTATCATAGTTTTTAATTAACTAACCCAAAACAGCCCGCGGTGTTACTACGACGGCGTAAATCCGGTTTTACGGTGTTTTTCGTGTTTCCAGGTTTTAAATCATTAAGTTAGCATATCATATAGATATAGAACATGTGTTTAGTTGATTTTAAAAGTCAAGTTAGAAGGATTAACTTTTGTTTGCGAACAAGTTTAGAATTAACTAAACTATGTTCTAGTGATTACAAGTTTAAACCTTCGAATAAGATAGCTTTATATGTATGAATCGAATGATGTTATGAACATCATTACTACCTTAAGTTCCTTGGATGAACCTACTGGAAAAGAGAAAAATGGATCTAGCTTCAATGGATCCTTGGATGGCTCAAAGTTCTTGAAGCAAAATCATGACACGAAAACAAGTTCAAGTAAGATCATCACTTGAAATAAGATTGTTATAGTTATAGAAATTGAACCAAAGTTTGAATATGATTATTACCTTGTATTAGAATGATAACCTACTGTAAGAAACAAAGATTTCTTGAGGTTGGATGATCACCTTACAAGATTGGAAGTGAGCTAGCAAACTTGAAAGTATTCTTGATTTTATGAAACTAGAACTTTTGGAATTTATGAAGAACACTTAGAACTTGAAGATAGAACTTGAGAGAGTTCAATTAGATGAAGAAAATTGAAGAATGAAAGTGTTTGTAGGTGTTTTTGGTCGTTGGTGTATGGATTAGATATAAAGGATATGTAATTTTGTTTTCATGTAAATAAGTCATGAATGATTACTCATATTTTTGTAATCTTATGAGATATTTCATGCTAGTTGCCAAATGATGGTTCCCACATGTGTTAGGTGACTCACATGGGCTGCTAATAGCTGATCATTGGAGTGTATATACCAATAGTACATACATCTAAAAGCTGTGTATTGTACGAGTACGAATACGGGTGCATACGAGTAGAATTGTTGATGAAACTGAACGAGAATGTAATTGTAAGCATTTTTGTTAAGTAGAAGTATTTTGATAAGTGTATTGAAGTCTTTCAAAAGTGTATAAATACATATTAAAACACTACATGTATATACATTTTAACTGAGTCGTTAAGTCATCGTTAGTCGTTACATGTAAGTGTTGTTTTGAAACCTTTAGGTTAACGATCTTGTTAAATGTTGTTAACCCAATGTTTATAATATCAAAAGAGATTTTAAATTATTATATTATCATGATATTATGATGTACGAATATCTCTTAATATGATATATATACATTAAATGTCGTTACAACGATAAACGTTACATATATGTCTCGTTTCAAAATCATTAAGTTAGTAGTCTTGTTTTTACATATGTAGTTCATTGTTAATATAATTAATGATATGTTTACTTATCATAATATCATGTTAACTATATATATAACCATATATATGTCATCATATAGTTTTTTTACAAGTTTTAACGTTCGTGAATCACCGGTCAACTTGGGTGGTCAATTGTCTATATGAAACCTATTTCAATTAATCAAGTCTTAACAAGTTTGATTGCTTAACATGTTGGAAACATTTAATCATGTAAACATCAATCTCAATTAATATATATAAACATGGAAAAGTTCGGGTCACTACAGTACCTACCCGTTAAATAAATTTCGTCCCGAAATTTTAAGCTGTTGAAGGTGTTGACGAATCTTCTGGAAATAGATGCGGGTATTTCTTCTTCATCTGATCTTCACGCTCCCAGGTGAACTCGGGTCCTCTACGAGCATTCCATCGAACCTTAACAATTGGTATCTTGTTTTGCTTAAGTCTTTTAACCTCACGATCCATTATTTCGACGGGTTCTTCGATGAATTGGAGTTTTTCGTTGATTTGGATTTCATCTAACGGAATAGTGAGATCTTCTTTAGCAAAACATTTCTTCAAATTCGAGACGTGGAAAGTGTTATGTACAGCCGCGAGTTGTTGAGGTAACTCAAGTCGGTAAGCTACTGGTCCGACACGATCAATAATCTTGAATGGTCCAATATACCTTGGATTTAATTTCCCTCGTTTACCAAATCGAACAACGCCTTTCCAAGGTGAAACTTTAAGCATGACCATCTCTCCAATTTCAAATTCTATATCTTTTCTTTTAATGTCAGCGTAGCTCTTTTGTCGACTTTGGGCGGTTTTCAACCGTTGTTGAATTTGGATGATCTTCTCGGTAGTTTCTTGTATAATCTCCGGACCCGTAATCTGTCTATCCCCCACCTCACTCCAACAAATCGGAGACCTGCACTTTCTACCATAAAGTGCTTCAAACGGCGCCATCTCAATGCTTGAATGGTAGCTGTTGTTGTAGGAAAATTCTGCTAACGGTAGGTGTCGATCCCAACTGTTTCCGAAATCAATAACACATGCTCGTAGCATGTCTTCAAGCGTTTGTATCGTCCTTTCGCTCTGCCCATCAGTTTGTGGATGATAGGCAGTACTCATGTCTAGACGAGTTCCTAATGCTTGCTGTAATGTCTGCCAGAATCTTGAAATAAATCTGCCATCCCTATCAGAGATAATAGAGATTGGTATTCCATGTCTGGAGACGACTTCCTTCAAATACAGTCGTGCTAACTTCTCCATCTTGTCATCTTCTCTTATTGGTAGGAAGTGTGCTGATTTGGTGAGACGATCAACTATTACCCAAATAGTATCAAAACCACTTGCAGTCCTTGGCAATTTAGTGATGAAATCCATGGTAATGTTTTCTCATTTCCATTCCGGGATTTCGGGTTGTTGAAGTAGACCTGATGGTTTCTGATGCTCAGCTTTGACCTTAGAACACGTCAAACATTCTCCTACGTATTTAGCAACATCGGCTTTCATACCCGGCCACCAAAAATGTTTCTTGAGATCCTTGTACATCTTCTCCGTTCCAGGATGTATTGAGTATCTGGTTTTATGAGCTTCTCTAAGTACCATTTCTCTCATATCTCCAAATTTTGGTACCCAAATCCTTTCAGCCCTATACCGGGTTCCGTCTTCTCGAATATTAAGATGCTTCTCCGATCCTTTGGGTATTTCATCCTTTAAATTTCCCTCTTTTAAAACTCCTTGTTGCGCCTCCTTTATTTGAGTAGTAATGTTATTAAGAATCATTATATTCATAGATTTTACTCGAATGGGTTCTCTGTCCTTCCTGCTCAAGGCATCGGCTACCACATTTGCCTTCCCCGGGTGGTAACGAATCTCAAAGTCGTAATCATTCAATAATTCAATCCACCTACGCTGCCTCATATTCAGTTGTTTCTGATTAAATATGTGTTGAAGACTTTTGTGGTCGGTATATATAATACTTTTGACCCCATATAAGTAGTGCCTCCAAGTCTTTAATGCAAAAACAACCGCGCCTAATTCCAAATCATGCGTCGTATAATTTTGTTCGTGAATCTTCAATTGTCTAGACGCATAAGCAATCACCTTCATTCATTGCATTAATACACAACCGAGACCTTGCTTTGATGCATCACAATAAATCACAAAATCATCATTCCCTTCAGGCAATGACAATATAGGTGCCGTAGTTAGCTTTTTCTTCAATAACTGAAACGCTTTCTCTTGTTCATCATTCCATTCAAATTTCTTCCCTTTATGCGTTAATGCAGTCAAGGGTTTTGCTATTCTGAAAAAGTCTTGGATGAACCTTCTGTAGTAACCAGCTAGTCCTAAAAACTGGCGTATGTGTTTCGGAGTTTTCGGGGTTTCCCACTTTTCAACAGTTTCTATCTTTGCCGGATCCACCTTAATACCTTTTTTGTTCACTATGTGACCGAGGAATTGAACTTCTTCCAACCAAAATGCACACTTTGAAAACTTAGCGTACAATTCTTCCTTCCTCAATACTTCTAACACCTTTCTCAAATGTTCACCGTGTTCTTGGTCATTCTTTGAGTAAATAAGTATGTCATCAATGAAAACAATGACAAACTTGTCAAGGTATGGTCCACACACTCGGTTCATAAGGTCCATGAACACAGCTGGTGCATTAGTTAAACCAAACGGCATGACCATAAACTCGTAATGACCGTAACGTGTTATGAAAGCAGTCTTTGGAATATCATCTTCTTTCACCCGCATTTGATGATACCCGGAACGTAAGTCAATCTTTGAATAAACAGACGAGCCTTGTAGTTGATCAAATAAGTCATCGATTCTCGGTAGTGGGTAGCGGTTCTTGATGGTAAGTTTGTTCAACTCTCGGTAGTCGATACACAACCTGAATGTACCATCTTTCTTCTTGACAAACAAAACAGGAGCTCCCCACGGTGATGTGCTTGGTCGAATGAAACCACGCTCTAAAAGTTCTTGTAATTGGCTTTGTAGTTCTTTCATCTCGCTGGGTGCGAGTCTATAAGGAGCACGAGCTATTGGTGCAGCTCCTGGTACAAGATCTATTTGAAATTCAACGGATCGATGTGGGGGTAATCCCGGTAATTCTTTCGGAAATACATCAAGAAATTCTTTTGCGACGGGAACATCATTTATGCTCTTTTCTTCAGTTTGTACTTTCTCGACGTGTGCTAGAACAGCATAGCAACCTTTTCTTATTAGTTTTTGTGCCTTCAAATTACTAATAAGATGTAGCTTCGTGTTGCCCTTTTCTCCGTACACCATTAAGGGTTTTCCTTTTTCTCGTATAATGCGAATTGCATTTTTGTAACAAACGATCTCCGCTTTCACTTCTTTCAACCAGTCCATACCGATTATCACATCAAAACTCCCTAACTCTACTGGTATCAAATCAATCTTAAATGTTTCGCTAACCAGTTTAATTTCTCGATTCCGACATATATTATCTGCTGAAATTAATTTACCATTTGCTAATTCGAGTAAAAATTTACTATCCAAAGGCGTCAATGGACAACTTAATTTAGCACAAAAATCTCTACTCATATAGCTTCTATCCGCACCCGAATCAAATAAAACGTAAGCAGATTTATTGTCAATAAGAAACGTACCCGTAACAAGCTCCGGGTCTTCCTGTGCCTCTACCGCATTAATATTGAAAACTCTTCCACGGCCTTGTCCATTCGTGTTCTCCTGGTTCGGGCAATTTCTAATAATGTGGCCTGGTTTTCCACATTTATAACAAACTACATTGGCATAACTTGCTCCGACACTACTTGCTCCGCCATTACTCGTTCCGACACCATTTGTTCCTTTCGTTCTATTAACCCCTGGTCCGTAGACCTCACACTTCGCCACGCTATGACCATTTCTTTTACACTTGTTGCAAAATTTGGTGCAGAACCCCGAGTGATTCTTTTCACACCTTTGGCATAGTTGCTTCTGATTGTTGTTGTTGTTGCGGTTATTATTGTTGTTGGGATGATTGTTGTAGTTGCTGTTGTTGTTGTTGTTGTTGTTGTTGGGCCGTTTGTTGTAGTTGCGATTGATGTTGCGATTGTTGGGATAATTGTTGCGATTATTGTTGTAATTGCTGTTGTTGTTGTATTGGTGATTCTTATCACCGTTTTCCTCCCACTTTCTTTTGACTTGCTTCACATTGGCCTCTTCAGCAGTCTGTTCTTTAATTCTTTCTTCAATCTGGTTCACTAGTTTGTGAGCCATTCTACATGCCTGTTGTATGGAGGCGGGCTCGTGTGAACTTATATCTTCTTGGATTCTTTCCGGTAATCCTTTCACAAACGCGTCGATCTTCTCTTCCTCATCTTCGAATGCTCCCGGACACAATAGGCACAATTCTGTGAATCGTCTTTCGTACGTGGTAATATCAAATCCTTGGGTTCGTAACCCTCTAAGTTCTGTCTTGAGCTTATTAACCTCGGTTCTGGGACGGTACTTCTCGTTCATCAAGTGCTTGAATGCTGACCACGGTAGTGCGTACGCATCATCTTGTCCCACTTGCTCTAGATAGGTATTCCACCATGTTAACGCAGAACCTGTGAAGGTATGCGTAGCGTACTTCACTTTGTCCTCTTCAGTACACTTACTTATGGCAAACACCGATTCAACCTTCTCGGTCCACCGTTTCAATCCGATCGGTCCTTCGGTTCCATCAAATTCCAAAGGTTTGCAGGCAGTGAATTCTTTGTAGGTGCATCCTACACGATTTCCTGTACTGCTAGATCCAAGGTTATTGTTGGTATGTAGCGCAGCCTGTACTGCGGCTATGTTTGAAGCTATAAAAGTACGGAATTCCTCTTCATTCATATTCACGGTGTGTCGAGTAGTCGGTGCCATTTCCTTCAAAATAGTTAAATGGAACAAGTTAATCATACAGAATATTAAGAGTAGTTAATAGTATTTCGTAGCATAATATGAACTCATTTATAAAAGCTTTTTCTTCATATTAGCGTTTTATAAGTTTAAATTCGGGTAGTACCTACCCGTTAAGTTCATACTTAGTAGCTAATATACAATTCAACTACTACAATTCTATATGAAAAACTGATTGTAATAATATTTCGCGTTCAAACTTTTATACAATATTTTACAAACTTACAATACCGCTTATTTTACATAAAGCATGAAATATTGCACACAATAACTTTGATACAAGATAGTTGTGAAGACAATTCTAACTAGTACACAAGTCGTTCGGCAAAGGCAATAAAGACACGTAATTCATACGTCCAGAAACAAGTCATGCATTCTGGTTTTACTAGGACAACTTCCCATCCTTGGTCTTGTGCAACATAACCGTTATGGCCGTTGATAAGACAGCGTGTTGTAACGTCATCAAAGGGACGAGGGTTACGTAATGTCCAACAGTCCCGTAATAATCTAAAAACCTCATTTCTTACCCCAATTACCGACTCCGTCACTTGTGGAAACGTTTTGTTTAATAGTTGTAGCCCGATGTTCTTGTTCTCACTTTGGTGAGAAGCGAACATTACTAATCCGTAAGCATAACATGCTTCTTTATGTTGCATGTTAGCCGCTTTTTCTAAATCACGAAGTCCAATATTCGGATATATTGAGTCAAAATAATTTCTTAACCCGTTGCGTAAAATAGCATTTGGGTTCCCCGCAATATATGCGTCAAAGTAAACACATCGTAATTTATGGGTTTCCCAATGTGATATCCCCCATCTTTCAAACGAAAGTCTCTTATAAACCAAGACATTCTTGGAACGTTCTTCGAATGTCTTACAAACTGATCTCGCCTTAAATAGTTGTGCCGAAGAATTCTGGCCGACTCTAGACAAGATTTCATCAATCATGTCTCCGGGTAGGTCTCTTAAAATATTGGGTTGTCTATCCATTTTGTGTTTTTAAACTGTAAAATAGACAAGAGTTAGTTTCATAAAAAAATACTTATTAATACAAGCAATTTTTACATATATCATAAAGCATAAGAACACTATATTACATATATTACACCACACGAATACAACTATCTTATTCCGACTCGCTCGTTTCTTCTTCTTCGGTTTTGGTTCGTTTTGCCAAGTTTCTAGGGATATATGATGTTCCCCTAATACGAGCAGTCGTGATCCACATTGGTTTAGAAAAACCTGGTGGTTTAGAGGTTCCCGGGTCATTGTTACAACTTAAGGACTTCGGGGGTTGACGATACATATAAAGTTCATCGGGGTTGGAATTAGATTTCTCTTTTTTTATGCCCTTTCCCTTATTATTTTCTTTTGCCTTTTTAAATTCAGTTGGGGTAATTTCTATAACATCATCGGAATTCTCGTCGGAATCCGATTCATCGGAGAATTGGTAATCCTCCCAATATTTTGCTTCCTTGGCGGAAACACCATTGACCATAATTAACTTTGGTCGGTTGGTTGAGGATTTTCTTTTACTTAACCGTTTTATTATTTCCCCCACCGGTTCTATTTCTTCATCCGGTTCCGATTCTTCTTCCGGTTCCGATTCTTCTTCCGGTTCCGACTCTTCTTCCGGTTCCTCTTCGGGAACTTGTGAATCAGTCCACAAATCATTCCAATTTACATTTGACTCTTCATTATTATTAGGTGAGTCAATGGGACTTGTTCTAGAGGTAGACATCTATCACATAATATCAAACGCGTTAAGAGATTAATATATCACATAATATTCACATGTTAAAAATATATAGTTTCCAACAAAATTTGTTAAGCAATCATTTTTCAAATAAACACGGTCGAAGTCCAGACTCACTAATGCATCCTACAAACTCGATAAGACACACTAATGCAAAATTCTGGTTCTCTAAGACCAACGCTCGGATACCAACTGAAATGTCCCGTTCTTATTGATTAAAAACGTTCCATATTAATTGATTTCGTTGCGAGGTTTTGACCTCTATATGAGACGTTTTTCAAAGACTGCATTCATTTTTAAAACAAACCATAACCTTTATTTCATAAATAAAGGTTTAAAAAGCTTTACGTAGATTATCAAATAATGATAATCTAAAATATCCTGTTTACACACGACCATTACATAATGGTTTACAATACTAATATGTTACAACAAAATAAGTTCCTTGAATGCAGTTTTTACACAATATCATACAAGCATGGACTCCAAATCTTGTCCTTATTTAAGTATGCGACAGCGGAAGCTCTTAATAATCACCTGAGAATAAACATGCTTAAAACGTCAACAAAAATGTTGGTGAGTTATAGGTTTAACCTATATATATCAAATCGTAACAATAGACCACAAGATTTCATATTTCAATACACATCCCATACATAGAGATAAAAATCATTCATATGGTGAACACCTGGTAACCGACAATAACAAGATGCATATATAAGAATATCCCCATCATTCCGGGACACCCTTCGGATATGATATAAATTTCGAAGTACTAAAGCATCCGGTACTTTGGATGGGGTTTGTTAGGCCCAATAGATCTATCTTTAGGATTCGCGTCAATTAGGGTGTCTGTTCCCTAATTCTTAGATTACCAGACTTAATAAAAAGGGGCATATTCGATTTCGATAATTCAACCATAGAATGTAGTTTCACGTACTTGTGTCTATTTTGTAAATCATTTATAAAACCTGCATGTATTCTCATCCCAAAAATATTAGATTTTAAAAGTGGGACTATAACTCACTTTCACAGATTTTTACTTCGTCGGGAAGTAAGACTTGGCCACTGGTTGATTCACGAACCTATAACAATATATACATATATATCAAAGTATGTTCAAAATATATTTACAACACTTTTAATATATTTTGATGTTTTAAGTTTATTAAGTCAGCTGTCCTCGTTAGTAACCTACAACTAGTTGTCCACAGTTAGATGTACAGAAATAAATCGATAAATATTATCTTGAATCAATCCACGACCCAGTGTATACGTATCTCAGTATTGATCACAACTCAAACTATATATATTTTGGAATCAACCTCAACCCTGTATAGCTAACTCCAACATTCACATATAGAGTGTCTATGGTTGTTCCGAAATATATATAGATGTGTCGACATGATAGGTCGAAATATTGTATACGTGTCTATGGTATCTCAAGATTACATAATATATAATACAAGTTGATTAAGTTATGGTTGGAATAGATTTGTTACCAATTTTCACGTAGCTAAAATGAGAAAAATTATCCAATCTTGTTTTACCCATAACTTCTTCATTTTAAATCCGTTTTGAGTGAATCAAATTGCTATGGTTTCATATTGAACTCTATTTTATGAATCTAAACAAAAAAAGTATAGGTTTCTAGTCAGAAAAATAAGTTACAAGTCGTTTTTGTAAAGGTAGTCATTTCAGTCGAAAGAACGACGTCTAGATGACCATTTTAGAAAACATACTTCCACTTTGAGTTTAACCATAATTTTTGGATATAGTTTCATGTTCATAATAAAAATCATTTTCTCAGAATAACAACTTTTAAATCAAAGTTTATCATAGTTTTTAATTAACTAACCCAAAACAGCCCGCGGTGTTACTACGACGGCGTAAATCCGGTTTTACGGTGTTTTTCGTGTTTCCAGGTTTTAAATCATTAAGTTAGCATATCATATAGATATAGAACATGTGTTTAGTTGATTTTAAAAGTCAAGTTAGAAGGATTAACTTTTGTTTGCGAACAAGTTTAGAATTAACTAAACTATGTTCTAGTGATTACAAGTTTAAACCTTCGAATAAGATAGCTTTATATGTATGAATCGAATGATGTTATGAACATCATTACTACCTTAAGTTCCTTGGATGAACCTACTGGAAAAGAGAAAAATGGATCTAGCTTCAATGGATCCTTGGATGGCTCAAAGTTCTTGAAGCAAAATCATGACACGAAAACAAGTTCAAGTAAGATCATCACTTGAAATAAGATTGTTATAGTTATAGAAATTGAACCAAAGTTTGAATATGATTATTACCTTGTATTAGAATGATAACCTACTGTAAGAAACAAAGATTTCTTGAGGTTGGATGATCACCTTACAAGATTGGAAGTGAGCTAGCAAACTTGAAAGTATTCTTGATTTTATGAAACTAGAACTTTTGGAATTTATGAAGAACACTTAGAACTTGAAGATAGAACTTGAGAGAGTTCAATTAGATGAAGAAAATTGAAGAATGAAAGTGTTTGTAGGTGTTTTTGGTCGTTGGTGTATGGATTAGATATAAAGGATATGTAATTTTGTTTTCATGTAAATAAGTCATGAATGATTACTCATATTTTTGTAATCTTATGAGATATTTCATGCTAGTTGCCAAATGATGGTTCCCACATGTGTTAGGTGACTCACATGGGCTGCTAATAGCTGATCATTGGAGTGTATATACCAATAGTACATACATCTAAAAGCTGTGTATTGTACGAGTACGAATACGGGTGCATACGAGTAGAATTGTTGATGAAACTGAACGAGAATGTAATTGTAAGCATTTTTGTTAAGTAGAAGTATTTTGATAAGTGTATTGAAGTCTTTCAAAAGTGTATAAATACATATTAAAACACTACATGTATATACATTTTAACTGAGTCGTTAAGTCATCGTTAGTCGTTACATGTAAGTGTTGTTTTGAAACCTTTAGGTTAACGATCTTGTTAAATGTTGTTAACCCAATGTTTATAATATCAAAAGAGATTTTAAATTATTATATTATCATGATATTATGATGTACGAATATCTCTTAATATGATATATATACATTAAATGTCGTTACAACGATAAACGTTACATATATGTCTCGTTTCAAAATCATTAAGTTAGTAGTCTTGTTTTTACATATGTAGTTCATTGTTAATATAATTAATGATATGTTTACTTATCATAATATCATGTTAACTATATATATAACCATATATATGTCATCATATAGTTTTTTTACAAGTTTTAACGTTCGTGAATCACCGGTCAACTTGGGTGGTCAATTGTCTATATGAAACCTATTTCAATTAATCAAGTCTTAACAAGTTTGATTGCTTAACATGTTGGAAACATTTAATCATGTAAACATCAATCTCAATTAATATATATAAACATGGAAAAGTTCGGGTCACTACAACAATATCATACAAACATGGACTCCAAATCTTGTCCTTATTTTAGTATGCAACAGCGGAAGCTCTTAATATTCACCTGAGAATAAACATGCTTTAAACGTCAACAAAAATGTTGGTGAGTTATAGGTTTAACCTATATATATATCAAATCGTAACAATAGACCACAAGATTTCATATTTCAATACACATCCCATACATAGAGATAAAAATCATTCATATGGTGAACACCTGGTAACCGACAATAACAAGATGCATATATAAGAATATCCCCATCATTCCGGGACACCCTTCGGATATGATATAAATTTCGAAGTACTAAAGCATCCGGTACTTTGGATGGGGTTTGTTAGGCCCAATAGATCTATCTTTAGGATTCGCGTCAATTAGGGTGTCTGTTCCCTAATTCTTAGATTACCAGACTTAATAAAAAAAGGCATATTCGATTTCGATAATTCAACCATAGAATGTAGTTTCACGTACTTGTGTCTATTTTGTAAATCATTTATAAAACCTGCATGTATTCTCATCCCAAAAATATTAGATTTTAAAAGTGGGACTATAACTCACTTTCACAGATTTTTACTTCGTCGGGAAGTAAGACTTGGCCACTGTTGATTCACGAACCTATAACAATATATACATATATATTAAAGTATGTTCAAAATATATTTACAACACTTTTAATATATTTTGATGTTTTAAGTTTATTAAGTCAGCTGTCCTCGTTAGTAACCTATAACTAGTTGTCCACAGTTAGATGTACAGAAATAAATTGATAAATATTATCTTGAATCAATCCACGACCCAGTGTATACGTATCTCAGTATTGATCACAACTCAAACTATATATATTTTGGAATCAACCTCAACCCTGTATAGCTAACTCCAACATTCACATATAGAGTGTCTATGGTTGTTCCGAAATATATATAGATGTGTCGACATGATAGGTCGAAACATTGTATACGTGTCTATGGTATCTCAAGATTACATAATATACAATACAAGTTGATTAAGTTATGGTTGGAATAGATTTGTTACCAATTTTCACGTAGCTAAAATGAGAAAAATTATCCAATCTTGTTTTACCCATAACTTCTTCATTTTAAATCCGTTTTGAGTGAATCAAATTGCTATGGTTTCATATTGAACTCTATTTTATGAATCTAAACAGAAAAAGTATAGGTTTATAGTCAGAAAAATAAGTTACAAGTCGTTTTTGTAAAGGTAGTCATTTCAGTCGAAAGAACGACGTCTAGATGACCATTTTAGAAAACATACTTCCACTTTGAGTTTAACCATAATTTTTGGATATAGTTTCATGTTCATAATAAAAATCATTTTCTCAGAATAACAACTTTTAAATCAAAGTTTATCATAGTTTTTAATTAACTAACCCAAAACAGCCCGCGGTGTTACTACGACGACGTAAATCCGGTTTTACGGTGTTTTTCGTGTTTCCAGGTTTTAAATCATTAAGTTAGCATATCATATAGATATATAACATGTGTTTAGTTGATTTTAAAAGTCAAGTTAGAAGGATTAACTTTTGTTTGCAAACAAGTTTAGAATTAACTAAACTATGTTCTAGTGATTACAAGTTTAAACCTTCGAATAAGATAGCTTTATATGTATGAATCGAATGATGTTATGAACATCATTACTACCTTAATTTCCTTGGATAAACCTACTGGAAAAGAGAAAAATGGATCTAGCTTCAATGGATCCTTGGATGGCTCGAAGTTCTTGAAGCAGAATCATGACACGAAAACAAGTTCAAGTAAGATCATCACTTGAAATAAGATTGTTATAGTTATAGAAATTGAACCAAAGTTTGAATATGATTATTACCTTATATTAGAATGATAACCTACTGTAAGAAACAAAGATTTCTTGAGGTTGGATGATCACTTTACAAGATTGGAAGTGAGCTAGCAAACTTGAAAGTATTCTTGATTTTATGAAACTAGAACTTTTGGAATTTATGAAGAACACTTAGAACTTGAAGATAGAACTTGAGAGAGATCAATTAGATGAAGAAAATTGAAGAATGAAAGTGTTTGTAGGTGTTTTTGGTCGTTGGTGTATGGATTAGATATAAAGGATATGTAATTTTGTTTTCATGTAAATAAGTCATGAATGATTACTCATATTTTTGTAATTTTATGAGATATTTCATGCTAGTTGCCAAATGATGGTTCCCACATGTGTTAGGTGACTCACATGGGCTGCTAAGAGCTGATCATTGGAGTGTATATACCAATAGTACATACATCTAAAAGCTGTGTATTGTACGAGTACGAATACGGGTGCATACGAGTAGAATTGTTGATGAAACTGAACGAGGATGTAATTGTAAGCATTTTTGTTAAGTAGAAGTATTTTGATAAGTGTATTGAAGTCTTTCAAAAGTGTATAAATACATATTAAAACACTACATGTATATACATTTTAACTGAGTCGTTAAGTCATCGTTAGTCGTTACATGTAAGTGTTGTTTTGAAACCTTTAGGTTAACGATCTTGTTAAATGTTGTTAACCCAATGTTTATAATATCAAATGAGATTTTAAATTATTATATTATCATGATATTATCATGTATGAATATCTCTTAATATGATATATATACATTAAATGTCTTTACAACGATAATCGTTACATATATGTCTCGTTTAAAAATCATTAAGTTAGTAGTCTTGTTTTTACATATGTAGTTCATTGTTAATATACTTTATGATATGTTTTCTTATCATAGTATCATGTTAACTATATATATATATATATATATATATATATCCATATATATGTCATCATATAGTTTTTAGAAGTTTTAACGTTCGTGAATCACCGATCAACTTGGGTGGTCAATTGTCTATATGAAACATATTTCAATTAATTAAGTCTTAACAAGTTTGATTGCTTAACATGTTGGAAACATTTAATCATGTAAATATCAATCTCAATTAATATATATAAACATGGAAAAGTTCGGGTCACTACAGTACCTACCCGTTAAATAAATTTCGTCCCGAAATTTTAAGCTGTTGAAGGTGTTGACGAATCTTCTGGAAATAGATGCGGGTATTTCTTCTTCATCTGATCTTCATGCTCCCAGGTGAACTCGGGTCCTCTACGTGCATTCCATCGAACCTTAACAATTGGTATCTTGTTTTGCTTAAGTCTTTTAACCTCACGATCCATTATTTCGACGGGTTCTTCGATGAATTGAAGTTTTTCGTTGATTTGGATTTCATCTAACAGAATAGTGAGATCTTCTTTAGCAAAACATTTCTTTAAATTCGAGACGTGGAAAGTGTTATGTACAGCCGCGAGTTGTTGAGGTAACTCTAGTCGGTAAGCTACTGGTCCGACACGATCAATAATCTTGAATGGTCCAATATACCTTGGATTTAATTTCCCTCGTTTACCAAATCGAACAACGCCTTTCCAAGGTGCAACTTTAAGCATGACCATCTCTCCAATTTCAAATTCTATATCTTTTCTTTTAATGTCAGCGTAGCTCTTTTGTCGACTTTGGGCGGTTTTCAACCGTTGTTGAATTTGGATGATCTTCTCGGTAGTTTCTTGTATAATCTCCGGACCCGTAATCTGTCTATCCCCCACTTCACTCCAACAAATCGGAGACCTGCACTTTCTACCATAAAGTGCTTCAAACGGCGCCATCTCAATGCTTGAATGGTAGCTGTTGTTGTAGGAAAATTCTGCTAACGGTAGATGTCGATCCCAACTGTTTCCGAAATCAATAACACATGCTCGTAGCATGTCTTCAAGCGTTTGTATCGTCCTTTCGCTCTGCCCATCAGTTTGTGGATGATAGGCAGTACTCATGTCTAGACGAGTTCCTAATGCTTGCTGTAATGTCTGCCAGAATCTTGAAATAAATCTGCCATCCCTATCAGAGATAATAGAGATTGGTATTCCATGTCTGGAGACGACTTTCTTCAAATACAGTCGTGCTAACTTCTCCATCTTGTCATCTTCTCTTATTGGTAGGAAGTGTGCTGATTTGGTGAGACGATCAACTATTACCCAAATAGTATCAAAACCACTTGCAGTCCTTGGCAATTTAGTGATGAAATCCATGGTAATGTTTTCCCATTTCCATTCCGGGATTTCGGGTTGTTGAAGTAGACCTGATGGTTTCTGATGCTCAGCTTTGACCTTAGAACACGTCAAACATTCTCCTACGTATTTAGCAACATCGGCTTTCATACCCGGCCACCAAAAATGTTTCTTGAGATCCTTGTACATCTTCCCCGTTCCAGGATGTATTGAGTATCTGGTTTTATGAGCTTCTCTAAGTACCATTTCTCTCATATCTCCAAATTTTGGTACCCTAATCCTTTCAGCCCTATACCGGGTTCCGTCTTCCCGAATATTAAGATGCTTCTCCGATCCTTTGGGTATTTCATCCTTTAAATTTCCCTCTTTTAAAACTCCTTGTTGCGCCTCCTTTATTTGAGTAGTAATGTTATTATGAATCATTATATTCATAGATTTTACTCGAATGGGTTCTCTGTCCTTCCTGCTCAAGGCATCGGCTACCACATTTGCCTTCCCCGGGTGGTAACGAATCTCAAAGTCGTAATCATTCAATAATTCAATCCACCTACGCTGCCTCATATTCAGTTGTTTCTGATTAAATATGTGTTGAAGACATTTGTGGTCGGTATATATAATACTTTTGACCCCATATAAGTAGTGCCTCCAAGTCTTTAATGCAAAAACAACCGCGCCTAATTCCAAATCATGCGTCGTATAATTTTGTTCGTGAATCTTCAATTGTCTAGACGCATAAGCAATCACCTTCGTTCGTTGCATTAATACACAACCGAGACCTTGCTTTGATGCATCACAATAAATCACAAAATCATCATTCCCTTCAGGCAATGACAATATAGGTGCCGTAGTTAGCTTTTTCTTCATTCCATTCAAATTTCTTCCCTTTATGCGTTAATGCAGTCAAGGGTTTTGCTATTCTGGAAAAGTCTTGGATGAACCTTCTGTAGTAACCAGCTAGTCCTAAAAACTGGCGTATGTGTTTCGGAGTTTTCGGGGTTTCCCACTTTTCAACAGTTTCTATCTTTGCCGGATCCACCTTAATACCTTCTTTGTTCACTATGTGACCGAGGAATTGAACTTCTTCCAACCAAAATGCACACTTTGAAAACTTAGCGTACAATTCTTCCTTCCTCAATACTTCTAACACCTTTCTCAAATGTTCACCGTGTTCTTGGTCATTCTTTGAGTAAATAAGTATGTCATCAATGAAAACAATGACAAACTTGTCAAGGTATGGTCCACACACTCGGTTCATAAGGTCCATGAACACAGCTGGTGCATTAGTTAAACCAAACGGCATGACCATAAACTCGTAATGACCGTAACGTGTTCTGAAAGCAGTCTTTGGAATATCATCTTCTTTCACCCGCATTTGATGATACCCGGAACGTAAGTCAATCTTTGAATAAACAGACGAGCCTTGTAGTTGATCAAATAAGTCATCGATTCTCGGTAGTGGGTAGCGGTTCTTGATGGTAAGTTTGTTCAACTCTCGGTAGTCGATACACAACCTGAATGTACCATCTTTCTTCTTGACAAACAAAACAGGAGCTCCCCACGGTGATGTGCTTGGTCGAATGAAACCACGCTCTAAAAGTTCTTGTAATTGGCTTTGCAGTTCTTTCATCTCGCTGGGTGCGAGTCTGTAAGGAGCACGAGCTATTGGTGCAGCTCCTGGTACAAGATCTATTTGAAATTCAACGGATCGATGTGGGGGTAATCCCGGTAATTCTTTCAGAAATACATCGGGAAATTCTTTTGCAATGGGAACATCATTGATGCTCTTTTCTTCAGTTTGTACTTTCTCGACGTGTGCTAGAACAGCATAGCAACCTTTTCTTATTAGTTTTTGTGCCTTCAAATTACTAATAAGATGTAGCTTCGTGTTGCCCTTTTCTCCGTACACCATTAAGGGTTTTCCTTTTTCTCGTATAATGCGAATTGCATTTTTGTAACAAACGATCTCCGCTTTCACTTCTTTCAACCAGTCCATACCGATTATCACATCAAAACTCCCTAACTCTACTGGTATCAAATCAATCTTAAATGTTTCGCTAACCAGTTTAATTTCTCGATTCCGACATATATTATCTGCTGAAATTAATTTACCATTTGCTAATTCGAGTAAAAATTTACTATCCAAAGGCGTCAATGGACAACTTAATTTAGCACAAAAATCTCTACTCATATAGCTTCTATCCGCACCCGAATCAAATAAAACGTAAGCAGATTTATTGTCAATAAGAAACGTACCCGTAACAAGCTCCGGGTCTTCCTGTGCCTCTACCGCATTAATATTGAAAACTCTTCCACGGCCTTGTCCATTCGTGTTCTCCTGGTTCGGGCAATTTCTAATAATGTGGCCTGGTTTTCCACATTTATAACAAACTACATTGGCATAACTTGCTCCGACACTACTTGCTCCGCCATTACTCGTTCCGACACCATTTGTTCCTTTCGTTCTATTAACCCCTGGTCCGTAGACCTCACACTTCGCCGCGCTATGACCATTTCTTTTACACTTGTTGCAAAATTTGGTGCAGAACCCCGAGTGATTCTTTTCACACCTTTGGCATAGCTGCTTCTGATTGTTGTTGTTGTTGCGGTTATTATTGTTGTTGGGATGATTGTTGTAGTTGCTGTTGTTGTTGTTGTTGTTGTTGGGCCGTTTGTTGTAGTTGCGATTGATGTTGCGATTGTTGGGATAATTGTTGCGATTATTGTTGTAATTGCTGTTGTTGTTGTATTGGTGATTCTTATCACCGTTTTCCTCCCACTTTCTTTTGACTTGCTTCACATTGGCCTCTTCAGCAGTCTGTTCTTTAATTCTTTCTTCAATCTGGTTCACTAGTTTGTGAGCCATTCTACATGCCTGTTGTATGGAGGCGGGCTCGTGTGAACTTATATCTTCTTGGATTCTTTCCGGTAATCCTTTCACAAACGCGTCGATCTTCTCTTCCTCATCTTCGAATGCTCCCGGACACAATAGGCACAATTCTGTGAATCGTCTTTCGTACGTGGTAATATCAAATCCTTGGGTTCGTAACCCTCTAAGTTCTGTCTTAAGCTTATTGACCTCGGTTCTGGAACGGTACTTCTCATTCATCAAGTGCTTGAATGCTGACCACGGTAGTGCGTACGCATCATCTTGTCCCACTTGCTCTAGATAGGTATTCCACCATGTTAACGCAGAACCTGTGAAGGTATGCGTAGCGTACTTCACTTTGTCCTCTTCAGTACACTTACTTATGGCAAACACCGATTCAACCTTCTCGGTCCACCGTTTCAATCCGATCGGTCCTTCGGTTCCATCAAATTCCAAAGGTTTGCAGGCAGTGAATTCTTTGTAGGTGCATCCTACACGATTTCCTGTACTGCTAGATCCAAGGTTATTGTTGGTATGTAGCGCAGCCTGTACTGCGGCTATGTTTGAAGCTAGAAAAGTACGGAATTCCTCTTCATTCATATTCACGGTGTGTCGAGTAGTCGGTGCCATTTCCTTCAAAATAGTTAAATGGAACAAGTTAATCATACAGAATATTAAGAGTAGTTAATAGTATTTCGTAGCATAATATGAACTCATTTATAAAAGCTTTTTCTTCATATTAGCGTTTTATAAGTTTAAATTCGGGTAGTACCTACCCGTTAAGTTCATACTTAGTAGCTAATATACAATTCAACTACTACAATTCTATATGAAAAACTGATTATAATAATATTTCACGTTCAAACTTTTATACAATATTTTACAAACTTACAATACCGCTTATTTTACATAAAGCATGAAATATAGCACACAATAACTTTGATACAAGATAGTTGTGAAGACAATTCTAGCTAGTACACAAGTCGTTCAGCAAAGGCAATAAAGACACGTAATTCATACGTCCAGAAACAAGTCATGCATTCTGGTTTTACTAGGACTACTTCCCATCCTTGGTCTTGTGCAACATAACCGTTATGGCCGTTGATAAGATAGCGTGTTGTAACGTCATCAAAGGGACGAGGGTTACGTAATGTCCAACAGTCCTGTAATAATCTAAAAACCTCATTTCTTACCCCAATTACCGACTCCGTCACTTGTGGAAACGTTTTGTTTAATAGTTGTAGCCCGATGTTCTTGTTCTCACTTTGGTGAGAAGCGAACATTACTAATCCGTAAGCATAACATGCTTCTTTATGTTGCATGTTAGCCGCTTTTTCTAAATCACGAAGTCCAATATTCGGATATATTGAGTCAAAATAATTTCTTAACCCGTTGCGTAAAATAGCATTTGGGTTCCCCGCAATATATGCGTCAAAGTAAACACATCGTAACTTATGGGTTTCCCAATGTGATATCCCCCATCTTTCAAACGAAAGTCTCTTATAAACCAAGACATTCTTGGAACGTTCTTCGAATGTCTTACAAACTGATCTCGCCTTAAATAGTTGTGCCGAAGAATTCTGGCCGACTCTAGACAAGATTTCATCAATCATGTCTCCGGGTAGGTCTCTTAAAATATTGGGTTTTCTATCCATTTTGTGTTTTTAAACTGTAAAATAGACAAGAGTTAGATTCATAAAAAAATACTTATTAATACAAGCAATTTTTACATATATCATAAAGCATAAGAACACTATATTACATATATTACACCACACGAATACAACTATCTTATTCCGACTCGCTCGTTTCTTCTTCTTCGGTTTTGGTTCGTTTTGCCAAGTTTCTAGGGATATATGATGTTCCCCTAATACGAGCCGTCGTTGTCCACATTGGTTTAGAAAAACCTGGTGGTTTAGAGGTTCTCGGGTCATTGTTACAACTTAAGGACTTCGGGGGTTGACGATACATATAAAGTTCATCGGGGTTGGAATTAGATTTCTCTATTTTTATGCCCTTTCCCTTATTATTTTCTTTTGCCTTTTTAAATTCAGTTGGGGTAATTTCTATAACATCATCGGAATTCTCGTCGGAATCCGATTCATCGGAGAATTGGTAATCCTCCCAATATTTTGCTTCCTTGGCGGAAACACCATTGACCATAATTAACTTTGGTCGGTTGGTTGAGGATTTTCTTTTACTTAACCGTTTTATTATTTCCCCCACCGGTTCTATTTCTTCATCCGGTTCCGATTCTTCTTCCGGTTCCGATTCTTCTTCCGGTTCCGACTCTTCTTCCGGTTCCTCTTCGGGAACTTGTGAATCAGTCCACAAATCATTCCAATTTACATTTGACTCTTCATTATTATTAGATGAGTCAATGGGACTTGTTCTAGAGGTAGACATCTATCACATAATATCAAACACGTTAAGAGATTAATATATCACATAATATTCATATGTTAAAAATATATAGTTTCCAACAAAAATGTTAAGCAATCATTTTTAAAGAAAACACGGTCGAAGTCCAGACTCACTAATGCATCCTAACAAACTCGATAAGACACACTAATGCAAATTTTCTGGTTCTCTAAGACCAACGCTCGGATACCAACTGAAATGTCCCGTTCTTATTGATTAAAAACGTTCCATATTAATTGATTTCGTTGCGAGGTTTTGACCTCTATATGAGACGTTTTTCAAAGACTGCATTCATTTTTAAAACAAACCATAACCTTTATTTCATAAATAAAGGTTTAAAAAGCTTTACGTAGATTATCAAATAATGATAATCTAAAATATCCTGTTTACACACGACCATTACATAATGGTTTACAATACAAATATGTTACATCGAAATCAGTTTCTTGAATGCAGTTTTTACACAATATCATACAAACATGGACTCCAAATCTTGTCCTTATTTTAGTATGCAACAGCGGAATCTCTTAATATTCACCTGAGAATAAACATGCTTTAAACGTCAACAAAAATGTTGGTGAGTTATAGGTTTAACCTATATATATATCAAATTGTAACAATAGACCACAAGATTTCATATTTCAATACACATCCCATACATAGAGATAAAAATCATTCATATGGTGAACACCTGGTAACCGACAATAACAAGATGCATATATAAGAATATCCCCATCATTCCGGGACACCCTTCGGATATGATATAAATTTCGAAGTACTAAAGCATCCGGTACTTTGGATGGGGTTTGTTAGGCCAAATAGATCTATCTTTAGGATTCGCGTCAATTAGGGTGTCTGTTCCCTAATTCTTAGATTACCAGACTTAATAAAAAAAGGCATATTCGATTTCGATAATTCAACCATAGAATGTAGCTTCACGTACTTGTGTCTATTTTGTAAATCATTTATAAAACCTGCATGTATTCTCATCCCAAAAATATTAGATTTTAAAAGTGGGACTATAACTCACTTTCACAGATTTTTACTTCGTCGGGAAGTAAGACTTGGCCACTGTTGATTCACGAACCTATAACAATATATACATATATATTAAAGTATGTTCAAAATATATTTACAACACTTTTAATATATTTTGATGTTTTAAGTTTATTAAGTCAGCTGTCCTCGTTAGTAACCTATAACTAGTTGTCCACAGTTAGATGTACAGAAATAAATTGATAAATATTATCTTGAATCAATCCACGACCCAGTGTATACGTATCTCAGTATTGATCACAACTCAAACTATATATATTTTGGAATCAACCTCAACCCTGTATAGCTAACTCCAACATTCACATATAGAGTGTCTATGGTTGTTCCGAAATATATATAGATGTGTCGACATGATAGGTCGAAACATTGTATACGTGTCTATGGTATCTCAAGATTACATAATATACAATACAAGTTGATTAAGTTATGGTTGGAATAGATTTGTTACCAATTTTCACGTAGCTAAAATGAGAAAAATTATCCAATCTTGTTTTACCCATAACTTCTTCATTTTAAATCCGTTTTGAGTGAATCAAATTGCTATGGTTTCATATTGAACTCTATTTTATGAATCTAAACAGAAAAAGTATAGGTTTATAGTCGGAAAAATAAGTTACAAGTCGTTTTTGTGAAGGTAGTCATTTCAGTCGAAAGAACGACGTCTAGATGACCATTTTAGAAAACATACTTCCACTTTGAGTTTAACCATAATTTTTGGATATAGTTTCATGTTCATAATAAAAATCATTTTCTCAGAATAACAACTTTTAAATCAAAGTTTATCATAGTTTTTAATTAACTAACCCAAAACAGCCCGCGGTGTTACTACGACGGCGTAAATCCGGTTTTACGGTGTTTTTCGTGTTTCCAGGTTTTAAATCATTAAGTTAGCATATCATATAGATATAGAACATGTGTTTAGTTGATTTTAAAAGTCAAGTTAGAAGGATTAACTTTTGTTTGCAAACAAGTTTAGAATTAACTAAACTATGTTCTAGTGATTACAAGTTTAAACCTTCGAATAAGATAGCTTTATATGTATGAATCGAATGATGTTATGAACATCATTACTACCTTAATTTCCTTGGATAAACCTACTGGAAAAGAGAAAAATGGATCTAGCTTCAATGGATCCTTGGATGGCTCGAAGTTCTTGAAGCAGAATCATGACACGAAAACAAGTTCAAGTAAGATCATCACTTGAAATAAGATTGTTATAGTTATAGAAATTGAACCAAAGTTTGAATATGATTATTACCTTATATTAGAATGATAACCTACTGTAAGAAACAAAGATTTCTTGAGGTTGGATGATCACCTTACAAGATTGGAAGTGAGCTAGCAAACTTGAAAGTATTCTTGATTTTATGAAACTAGAACTTTTGGAATTTATGAAGAACACTTAGAACTTGAAGATAGAACTTGAGAGAGATCAATTAGATGAAGAAAATTGAAGAATGAAAGTGTTTGTAGGTGTTTTTGGTCGTTGGTGTATGGATTAGATATAAAGGATATGTAATTTTGTTTTCATGTAAATAAGTCATGAATGATTACTCATATTTTTGTAATTTTATGAGATATTTCATGCTAGTTGCCAAATGATAGTTCCCACATGTGTTAGGTGACTCACATGGGCTGCTAAGAGCTGATCATTGGAGTGTATATACCAATAGTACATACATCTAAAAGCTGTGTATTGTACGAGTACGAATACGGGTGCATACGAGTAGAATTGTTGATGAAACTGAACGAGGATGTAATTGTAAGCATTTTTGTTAAGTAGAAGTATTTTGATAAGTGTATTGAAGTCTTTCAAAAGTGTATAAATACATATTAAAACACTACATGTATATACATTTTAACTGAGTCGTTAAGTCATCGTTAGTCGTTACATGTAAGTGTTGTTTTGAAACCTTTAGGTTAACGATCTTGTTAAATGTTGTTAACCCAATGTTTATAATATCAAATGAGATTTTAAATTATTATATTATCATGATATTATCATGTATGAATATCTCTTAATATGATATATATACATTAAATGTCTTTACAACGATAATCGTTACATATATGTCTCGTTTAAAAATCATTAAGTTAGTAGTCTTGTTTTTACATATGTAGTTCATTGTTAATATACTTTATGATATGTTTTCTTATCATAGTATCATGTTAACTATATATATATAAATATCCATATATATGTCATCATATAGGTTTTACAAGTTTTAACGTTCGTGAATCACCGATCAACTTGGGTGGTCAATTGTCTATATGAAACATATTTCAATTAATCAAGTCTTAACAAGTTTGATTGCTTAACATGTTGGAAACATTTAATCATGTAAATATCAATCTCAATTAATATATATAAACATGGAAAAGTTCGGGTCACTACACCATTTCTCTCATATCTCCAAATTTTGGTACCCAAATCCTTTCAGCCCTATACCGGGTTCCATCTTCCCGAATATTAAGATGCTTCTCCGATCATTTGGGTATTTCATCCTTTAAATTTCCCTCTTTTAAAACTCCTTGTTGCGCCTCCTTTATTTGAGTAGTAAGGTTAGTGTGAATCATTATATTCATAGATTTTACTCGAATGGGTTCTCTGTCCTTTCTGCTCAAGGCGTCGGCTACCACATTTGCCTTCCCCTGGTGGTAACGAATCTCAAAGTCGTAATCATTCAACAATTCAATCCACCTACGCTGCCTCATATTCAATTGTTTCTGATTAAATATGTGTTGAAGACTTTTGTGTTCGGTATATATAATACTTTTGACCCCATATAAGTAGTGCCTCCAAGTCTTTAATGCAAAAACAACCGCGCCTAATTCCAAATCATGCGTCGTATAATTTTGCTCGTGAATCTTCAATTGTCTAGACGCATAAGCAATCACCTTCGTCCGTTGCATTAATACACAACCGAGACCTTACTTTGATGCGTCACAATAAATCACAAAATCATCATTCCCTTCAGGCAATGACAATATAGGTGCTGTAGTTAGCTTTTTCTTCAATAATTGAAACACCTTCTCTTGTTCATCCTTCCATTCAAATTTCTTCCCTTTATGCGTTAATGCAGTCAAGGGTTTTGCTATTTTGGAGAAATCTTGGATGAATCTTCTGTAGTAACCAGCCAATCCTAAAAATTGACGTATATGCTTCGGAGTTTTTGGGGTTTCCCACTTTTCAACAGTTTCTATCTTTGCCGGATCCACCTTAATACCTCCTTTGTTCACTATGTGATCGAGGAATTGAACTTCTTCCAACCAAAATGCACACTTTGAAAACTTAGCGTACAATTCTTCCTTCCTCAATACTTCTAACACCTTTCTCAAATGTTCACCGTGTTCTTGGTCATTCTTTGAGTAAATAAGTATGTCATCAATGAAAACAATGGCAAACTTGTCAAGGTATGGTCCACACACTCGGTTCATAAGGTCCATGAACACAGCTGGTGCGTTAGTCAATCCAAACGGCATAACCATAAACTCGTAATGACCATAACGCGTCCTAAAAGCAGTCTTTGGAATATCATCTTCTTTCACCCGCATTTGATGATACCCGGAACGTAAGTCAATCTTTGAATAAACAGAGGAGCCTTGTAGTTGATCAAATACGTCGTCGATTCTCGGTAGTGGGTAGCGGTTCTTGATGGTAAGTTTGTTCAACTCTCAGTAGTCGATACACAACCTGAATGTACCATCTTTCTTCTTGACAAACAAAACAGGAGCTCCCCACGGTGATGTGCTAAACCACGCTCTAAAAGTTCTTGTAATTGGCTTTGCAGTTCTTTCATCTCGCTGGGTGCGAGTCTGTAAGGAGCACGAGCTATTGGTGCAGCTCCTGGTACAAGATCTATTTGAAATTCAACGGATCTATGTGGGGGTAATCCCGGTAATTCTTTCAGAAATACATCGGGAAATTCTTTTGCAATGGGAACATCATTGATGCTCTTTTCTTCAGTTTGTACTTTCTCGACGTGTGCTAGAACAGCATAGCAACCTTTTCTTATTAGTTTTTGTGCCTTCAAATTACTAATAAGATGTAGCTTCGTGTTGCCCTTTTCTCCGTACACCATTAAGGGGTTTCCTTTTTCTCGTATAATGCGAATTGCATTTTTGTAACAAACGATCTCTGCTTTCACTTCTTTCAACCAGTCCATACCGATTATCACATCAAAACTCCCTAACTCTACTGGTATCAAATCAATCTTAAATGTTTCGCTAACCAGTTTAATTTCTCGATTCCGACATATATTATCTGCTGAAATTAATTTACCATTTGCTAATTCGAGTAAAAATTTACTATCCAAAGGCGTCAATGGACAACTTAATTTAGCACAAAAATCTCTACTCATATAGCTTCTATCTGCACCCGAATCAAATAAAACGTAAGCATATTTATTGTCAATAAGAAACGTACCCGTAACAAGCTCCGGGTCTTCCTGTGCCTCTGCCGCATTAATATTGAAAACTCTTCCGCGGCCTTGTCCATTCGTGTTCTCCTGGTTCGGGCAATTTCTAATAATGTGGCCCGGTTTTCCACATTTATAACAAACTACATTGGCATAACTTGCTCCGACACTACTTGCTCTGCCATTACTCGTTCCGACACCATTTGTTCCTTTCGTTCTATTAACCCCTGGTCCGTAGACCTCACACTTCGCCACGCTATGACCATTTCTTTTACACTTGTTGCAAAATTTGGTGCAGAACCCCGAGTGATACTTTTCACACCTTTGGCATAGCTGCTTCTGATTGTTGTTGTTGTTGCGGTTATTATTGTTGTTGGGATGATTGTTGTAGTTGCTGTTGTTGTTGTTGTTGTTGTTATTGTTATTGTTGTTGTTGTTGTTGTTGTTGTTGTTGTTGTTGTTGTTGGGCCGTTTGTTGTAGTTGCGATTGATGTTGCGATTGTTGGGATAATTGTTGCGATTATTGTTGTAATTGCTGTTGTTGTTGTATTGGTGATTCTTATCACCGTTTTCCTCCCACTTTCTTTTGACTTGCTTCACATTGGCCTCTTCAGCAGTCTGTTCTTTAATTCTTTCTTCAATCTGGTTCACTAGTTTGTGAGCCATTCTACATGCCTGTTGTATGGAGACGGGCTCGTGTGAACTTATATCTTCTTGGATTCTTTCCGGTAATCCTTTCACAAACGCGTCGATCTTCTCTTCCTCATCTTCAAATGCTCCCGGACATAATAGGCACAATTCTGTGAATCGTCTTTCGTACGTGGTAATATCAAATCCTTGGGTTCGTAACCCTCTAAGTTCTGTCTTGAGCTTATTGACCTCGGTTCTGGGACGGTACTTCTCGTTCATCAAGTGCTTGAATGCTGACCACGGTAGTGTGTACGCATCGTCTTGTCCCACTTGCTCTAGATAGGTATTCCACCATGTAAACGCAGAACCTGTGAAGGTATGCGTAGCGTACTTCACTTTGTCCTCTTCAGTACACTTACTTATGGCAAACACCGATTCGACCTTCTTGGTCCACCGTTTCAATCCGATCGGTCCTTCGGTTCCATCAAATTCCAAAGGTTTGCAGGCAGTGAATTCTTTGTAGGTGCATCCTACACGATTTCCTGTACTGCTAGATCCAAGGTTATTGTTGGTATGTAGCGCAGCCTGTACTGCGGCTATGTTTGAAGCTAGAAAAGTACGGAATTCCTCTTCATTCATATTCACGGTGTGTCGAGTAGTCGGTGCCATTTCCTTCAAAATAGTCAAATGGAACAAGTTAATCATACAGAATATTAAGAGTAGTTAATAGTATTTCGTAGCATAATATGAACTCATTTATAAAAGCTTTTTCTTCATATTAGCATTTTATAAGTTTAAATTCGGGTAGTACCTACCTGTTAAGTTCATACTTAGTAGCTAATATACAATTCAACTACTACAATTCTATATGAAAAACTGATTATAATAATATTTCGCGTTCAAACTTTTATACAATATTTTACAAACTTACAATACCGCTTATTTTACATAAAGCATGAAATATAGCACACAATAACTTTGATACAAGATAGTTGTGAAGATAATTCTAGCTAGTACACAAGTCGTTCAGCAAAGGCAATAAAGACACGTAATTCATACGTCCAGAAACAAGTCATGCATTCTGGTTTTACTAGGACTACTTCCCATCCTTGATCTTGTGGAACATAACCGTTATGGCCGTTGATAAGACAGCTTGTTGTAACGTCGTCAAAGGGACGAGGGTTACGTAATATCCAACAGTCCCTTAACAATCTAAAAACCTCATTTCTTACCCCAATTACCGACTCCGTCACTTGTGGGAACGTCTTGTTTAATAGTTGTAGCCCGATGTTCTTGTTCTCACTTTGGTGAGAAGCGAACATTACTAAGCCGTAAGCATAACATGCTTCTTTATGTTGCATGTTAGCCGCTTTTTCTAAATCACGAAGTCCTATATTCGGATATATTGAGTCAAAATAATTTCTTAACCCGTTGTGTAAAATAGTATTTGGGTTCCCCGCAATATATGCGTCAAAGTAAACACATCGTAACTTATGGATTTCCCAATGTGATATCCCCCATCTTTCGAACGAAAGCCTTTTATAAACCAAGGAATTCTTGGAACGTTCTTTGAATGTCTTACAAACTGATCTCGCCTTAAATAGTTGTGCCGAGGAATTCTGACCGACTCTAGACAAGATTTCATCAATCATGTCTCCGAGTAGGTCTCCTAAAATATTGGGTTGTCTATCCATTTTGTGTTTTTATACTGTAAAATAGACAAGAGTTAGATTCATAATAAAAAAAATACTTATTAATACAAGCAATTTTTACATATATCATAAAGCATAAGCACACTATATTACATATATTACACCACAAGAATACAACTATCTTATTCCGAATCGCTTATTTCTTCTTCTTCGGTTTTGGTTCGTTTTGCCAAGTTTCTAGGGATATATGATGTTCCCCTAATACGTGCCGTCGTTTTCCACATTGGTTTAGAAAAACCTGGTGGTTTAGAGGTTCCCGGGTCATTGTTACAACTTAAGGACTTCGGGGGTTGACGATACATATAAAGTTCATCGGGGTTGGAATTAGATTTCTCTATTTTTATGCCCTTTCCCTTATTATTTTCTTTTGCCTTTTTAAATTCAGTTGGGGTAATTTTTATAACATCATCGGAATTCTCGTCGGAATCCGATTCATCGGAGAATTGGTAATCCTCCCAATATTTTACTTCCTTGGCGGAAACACCATTGACCATAATTAACCTTGGTTGGTTGGTTGAGGATTTTCTTTTACTTAACCGTTTTATTATTTCCCCCACCGGTTCTATTTCTTCATCCGGTTCCAATTCTTCTTCCGGTTCCGACTCTTCTTCCGGTTCCGACTCTTCTTCCGGTTCCTCTTTGGGAACTTGTGAATCAGTCCACGAATCATTCCAATTTACATTTGACTCTTCATTATTATTAGGTGAGTCAATGGGACTTGTTCTAGAGGTAGACATCTATCACATAATATCAAACGCGTTAAGAGATTAATATATCACATAATATTCACATGTTAAAAATATATAGTTTCCAACAAAATTTGTTAAGCAATCATTTTTCAAGTAAACACGGTCGAAGTCCAGACTCACTAATGCATCCTAACAAACTCGATAAGACACACTAATGCAAAATTCTGGTTCTCTAAGACCAACGGCTCGGATACCAACTGAAATGTCCCGTTCTTATTGATTAAAAACGTTCCATATTAATTGATTTCGTTGCGAGGTTTTGACCTCTATATGAGACGTTTTTCAAAGACTGCATTCATTTTTAAAACAAACCATAACCTATATTTCATCAATAAAGGTTTAAAAAGCTTTACGTAGATTATCAAATAATGATAATCTAAATATCCTGTTTACACACGACCATTACATAATGGTTTACAATACAAATATGTTACAACAAAATAAGTTTCTTGAATGCAGTTTTTACACAATATCATACAAGCATGGACTCCAAATCTCGTCCTTATTTAAGTATGCGACAGCGGAAGATCTTAATAATCACCTGAGAATAAACATGCTTAAAACGTCAACAAAAATGTTGGTGAGTTATAGGTTTAACCTATATATATCAAATCATAATAATAGACCACAAGATTTCATATTTCAATACACATCCCATACATAGAGATAAAAATCATTCATATGGTGAACACCTGGTAACCGACATTAACAAGATGCATATATAAGAATATCCCCATCATTCCGGGACACCCTTCGGATATGATATAAATTTTGAAGTACTAAAGCATCCGGTACTTTGGATGGGGTTTGTTAGGCCCAATAGATATATCTTTAGGATTCGCGTCAATTAGGGTGTCTGTTCCCTAATTCTTAGATTACCAGACTTAATAAAAAGGGGCATATTCGATTTCGATAATTCAACCATAGAATGTAGTTTCACGTACTTGTGTCTATTTTGTAAATCATTTATAAAACTTACATGTATTCTCATCCAAAAAATATTAGATTTTAAAAGTGGGACTATAACTCACTTTTACAGATTTTTACTTCGTCGGGAAGTAAGACTTGGCCACTAGTTGAATCACGAACCTATAACAATATATACATATATATCAAAGTATGTTCAAAATATATTTACAACACTTTTAATATATTTTGATGTTTTAAGTTTATTAAGTCAGCTGTCCTCGTTAGTAACCTATAACTAGTTGTCCACAGTTAGATGTACAGAAATAAATTGATAAATATTATCTTGAATCAATCCACGACCCAGTGTATACGTATCTCAGTATTGATCACAACTCAAACTATATATATTTTGGAATCAACCTCAACCCTGTATAGCTAACTCCAACATTCACATATAGAGTGTCTATGGTTGTTCCGAAATATATATAGATGTGTCGACATGATAGGTCGAAACATTGTATACGTGTCTATGGTATCTCAAGATTACATAATATACAATACAAGTTGATTAAGTTATGGTTGGAATAGATTTGTTACCAATTTTCACGTAGCTAAAATGAGAAAAATTATCCAATCTTGTTTTACCCATAACTTCTTCATTTTAAATCCGTTTTGAGTGAATCAAATTGCTATGGTTTCATATTGAACTCTATTTTATGAATCTAAACAGAAAAAGTATAGGTTTATAGTCGGAAAAATAAGTTACAAGTCGTTTTTGTGAAGCTAGTCATTTCAGTCGAAAGAACGACGTCTAGATGACCATTTTAGAAAACATACTTCCACTTTGAGTTTAACCATAATTTTTGGATATAGTTTCATGTTCATAATAAAAATCATTTTCCCAGAATAACAACTTTTAAATCAAAGTTTGTCATAGTTTTTAATTAACTAACCCAAAACAGTCCGCGGTGTTACTACGACGGCGTAAATCCGGTTTTACGGTGTTTTTCGTGTTTCCAGGTTTTAAATCATTAAGTTAGCATATAATATAGATATAGAACATGTGTTTAGTTGATTTTAAAAGTCAAGTTAGAAGTATTAACTTTTATTTGTGAACAAGTTTAGAATTAACTAAACTATGTTCTAGTGATTACAAGTTTAAACCTTCGAATAAGATAGCTTTATATGTATGAATCGAATGATGTTATGAACATCATTACTACCTCAAGTTCCTTGGATAAACTTACTGGAAATGAGAAAAATAGATCTAGCTTCAAAGGATCCTTGGATGGCTTGAAAGTTCTTGAAGCAGAATCATGACACGAAAACAATTTCAAGTAAGATTTCCACTCGAAATAAGATTGTTATAGTTATAGAAATTGAATTAAAGTTTGATTATGATTATTACCTTGTATTAGAAAGATAACCTACTGTAAGTAACAAAGGTTTCTTGATCTTGGATGATTACTTGGAATGGATTTAGAAAACTTGGAAGTAAACTTCCAATCTTGGAAGTATTCTTGATTTTATGAAACTAGAACTTTTGGAATTTATGAAGAACACTTAGAACTTGATGATAGAACTTGAGAGAGATCAATTAGATGAAGAAAATTGAAGAATGAAAGTGTTTGTAGGTGTTTTTGGTCGTTGGTGTATGGATTAGATATAAAGGATATGTAATTTTGTTTTCATGAATGATTATTTAAGTATGCGACAGCGGAAGCTCTTAATAATCACCTGAGAATAAACATGCTTAAAACGTCAACAAAAATGTTGGTGAGTTATAGGTTTAACCTATATATATCAAATCATAATAATAGACCACAAGATTTCATATTTTAATACACATCCCATACATAGAGATAAAAATCATTCATATGGTGAACACCTGGTAACCGACATTAACAAGATGCATATATAAGAATATCCCCATCATTCTGGGACACCCTTCGCATATGATATAAATTTTGAAGTACTAAAGCATCCAGTACTTTGGATGGGGTTTGTTAGGCCCAATAGATCTATCTTTAGGATTCGCGTCAATTAGGGTGTCTGTTCCCTAATTCTTAGATTACCAGACTTAATAAAAAGGGGCATATTCGATTTCGATAATTCAACCATAGAATGTAGTTTCACGTACTTGTGTCTATTTTGTAAATCATTTATAAAACCTACATGTATTCTCATCCAAAAAATATTAGATTTTAAAAGTGGGACTATAACTCACTTTTACAGATTTTTACTTCGTCGGGAAGTAAGACTTGGCCACTAGTTGATTCACGAACCTATAACAATGTATACATATATATCAAAGTATGTTCAAAATATATTTACAACACTTTTAATATATTTTGATGTTTTAAGTTTATTAAGTCAGCTGTCCTCGTTAGTAACCTACAACTAGTTGTCCACAGTTAGATGTATAGAAATAAATCGATAAATATTATCTTGAATCAATCCACGACCCAGTGTATACGTATCTCAGTATTGATCACAACTCAAACTATATATATTTTGGAATCAACCTCAACCCTGTATAGCTAACTCCAACATTCACATATAGAGTGTCTATGGTTGTTCCGAAATATATATAGATGTGTCGACATGATAGGTCGAAACATTGTATACGTGTCTATGGTATCTCAAAATTACATAATATACAATACAAGTTGATTAAGTTATGGTTGGAATAGATTTGTTACCAATTTTCACGTAGCTAAAATGAGAAAAATTATCCAATCTTGTTTTACCCATAACTTCTTCATTTTAAATCCGTTTTGAGTGAATCAAATTGCTATGGTTTCATATTGAACTATATTTTATGAATCTAAATAGAAAAAGTATAGGTTTATAGTCATAAAAATAAGTTACAAGTCATTTTTGTAAAGGTAGTCATTTCAGTCGAAAGAACGACGTCTAGATGACCATTTTAGAAAACATACTTCCACTTTGAGTTTAACCATAATTTTTGGATATATTTTCATGTTCATAATAAAAATCATTTTCCCAGAATAACAACTTTTAAATCAAAGTTTGTCATAGTTTTTAATTAACTAACCCAAAACAGCCCGCGGTGTTACTACGACGGCGTAAATCCGGTTTTACGGTGGTTTTCGTGTTTCCAGGTTTTAAATCATTAAGTTAGCATATAATATAGATATAGAACATGTGTTTAGTTGATTTTAAAAGTCAAGTTAGAAGGATTAACTTTTATTTGCGAACAAGTTTAGAATTAACTAAACTATGTTCTAGTGATTACAAGTTTAAACCTTCGAATAAGATAGCTTTATATGTATGAATCGAATGATGTTATGAACATCATTACTACCTCAAGTTCCTTGGATAAGCTTACTGGAAATGAGAAAAATAGATCTAGCTTCAAAGGATCCTTGGATGGCTTGAAAGTTCTTGAAGCAGAATCATGACACGAAAACAATTTCAAGTAAGATTTCCACTCGAAATAAGATTGTTATAGTTATAGAAATTGAATTAAAGTTTGATTATGATTATTACCTTGTATTAGAAAGATAACCTACTGTAAGTAACAAAGGTTTCTTGATCTTGGATGATTACTTGGAATGGATTTAGAAAACTTGGAAGTAAACTTGCAATCTTGGAAGTATTCTTGATTTTATGAAACTAGAACTTTTGGAATTTTTGAAGAACACTTAGAACTTGAAGATAGAACTTGAGAGAGATCAATTAGATGAAGAAAATTGAAGAATGAAAGTGTTTGTAGGTGTTTTTGGTCGTTGGTGTATGGATTAGATATAAAGGATATGTAATTTTGTTTTCATGTAAATAAGTCATGAATGATTATTCATATTTTTGTAATTTTATGAGATATTTCATGCTAGTTACCAAATTATGGTTCCCACATGTGTTAGGTGACTCACATGGACTGCTAAGAGCTGATCATTGGAGTGTATATACCAATAGTACATACATCTAAAAGCTGTGTATTGTACGAGTACGAATACGGGTGCATACGAGTAGAATTGTTGATGAAACTGAACGAGGATGTAATTGTAAGAATTTTTGTTAAGTAGAAGTATTTTGATAAGTGTCTTGAAGTCTTTCAAAAGTGTATGAATACATATTAAAACACTACATGTATATACATTTTAACTGAGTCGTTAAGTCATCGTTAGTCGTTACATGTAAGTGTTGTTTTGAAACCTTTAGGTTAACGATCTTGTTAAATGTTGTTAACCCAATGTTCATAATATCAAAAGAGATTTTAAATTATTATATTATCATGATATTATGATGTACGAATATCTCTTAATATGATATATATACACATTAAATGTCGTTACAACGATAATCGTTACATATATGTCTCGTTTCAAAATCATTAAGTTAGTAGTCTTGTTTTTACATATGTAGTTCATTGTTAATATACTTAATGATATGTTTGCTTATCATAATATCATGTTAACTATATATATAACCATATATATGTTATCATATAGTTTTTACAAGTTTTAACATTCGTGAATCACCGGTCAACTTGGGTGGTCAATTGTCTATATGAAACCTATTTCAATTAATCAAGTCTTAACAAGTTTGATTGATTAACATGTTGGAAACACTTAATCATGTAAATAACAATTTCATTTAATATATATATAAACATGGAAAAGTTCGGGTCACTACAAATTACGGTGGAAAAATGATGAAATTTGGTGATATTTTGAGAGAGTTTCGTATATGTGTGTGTGTTGTGGTATGGAGACAGAACAGCTCGCTGAGAGTTTTGATCTGGCCAGAAATCCAGCCTCATGCGATCGCATGAGGTTGGTGTGTAAACCCCATGCGATCGCATGGGGTACCGGCTACAGTGCTTTCACCCTTTTTTTTTTATTTATTAAAACCTTATACTTTATAAAACATAAAATTAATAAAATTTTAAAAATTTGTTTTCCTTTAGGAGCGAGGGTGTTTCGGATCGTTGTCCTAGTCCGTCCCTCGACAAAATTTTAAAATTTGTCAATTTAAAGCGCGGTTTTTAAAAGTAAAGATTTTTGGGTTTTTTTTTTGGCATACTTTAATTCAATAAGATTAAATAATAATGATAATAAAAGTTCTCGTCCCTCCCTCGGATAAAGCAATTTCGGTTCAACGACCTAGTCTTCAATTACGATGAATTTTAAAAAATCATATTTTTAACTTAGCGAAATAAAGTAAATTTTTGTTTTTTAAATTCACACCAAACTTAAATTTAAAATGCATAAAATTAAAAATTCATATTTTAAAAATTCACACCAAACTTAAATTATATTTTTGTTTTTATACATACAAACTTATATAAAAAATATTAATTTTTCAAATATTTACAATTTTAAATATATTAATTTTAAAAATTGCACAATATTAATTTAATATTAATTTTAAAAATATGGTAAAAATAAAATTAAAAATCTTTTTGGCTTTTATCCCACTTTAATCAATCAAATATTATCAAAAATATGCGCCCCTCTTTTCGGTAAATTAATTTCGGTTCCATGACCTAATTTAACTCATGACGAATTTTTGAAATATTTTGAGTTGATTGATTAAAGATATTTATACCTTAAGAATAAATGTTAAATTTCGCAGTGATGTAATAAATTTTTGTATGATATCAATAATTTCGGTCGCAAGACCTAATTTCATCGAATATCAATTTAATACTTTATAGCGAACAAATTAGCGTTTATTATCAAAAGGTTAAAAAAAAATAAAAATAAAAACTGTACAAACTTACCTGTGAAATATATTTCTTAGTGATATGCTCTAGCCCACTCATAAGATAGTCGGACTAATTGATTTTCCATGGCTACATAGGCGTAACTTCGAGCATTTAATGTTTTTTCTTCTAAACATATGAACGGTCCATCTCTGCATAAAGTAACAAATTCGGTGTTTGAATAGGTTTGATTATTTGAACATTTACCTTCGTGTGACCATTTTCCACATTTGTGACATTTTTCAAGGTGTCGTGCTCTTCTTTTCGCTGCGGATTTTGATTTTCCTTTACCAAATTGTAACTTATTATCTTCGCATCTGGATTCTTTTCTTACTCCGTCCAATTTTTCTCTGATTACTGATACCAGTTCACTTGGAAGTGTGTCATTATTACGTTTAGTAATCAAAGCATGTAGCATTAGACCACGGTTTAGTTCACAGGAAGTCTTCATTTCGTAAGAACCTAAAAAAAAAAAAAATTCAGAATGGGGGGAGAAGACTAGTTCTTTAGGGTCTGCTAGGGAAAGACCATTCGGGTTCCATTTTCGAGAACTACACGAAAACAGAAAATCTAACTCTAACAGAAATACATATTATCCTTCAAACACTTGATTCTCCCCACACTTAGTTAGCTGTGGTATCGAAATTGTGATTAACTTCGTTGTTGACTTCCATCGGACTATCTATGTAGTGTTTAACTCTGTGACCATTAACTTTAAATTCAATCCCATTTGAATTTATTAATTCTATCGTTCTGTATGGGAAAACTTTTTTGACTATGAATGGTCCATACCATCTTGATTTCAATTTTCCAGGAAATAGCTTGAATCGTGAATTGAAAAGAAGAACTCTGTCTCCTTCTTTAAATTCTTTTGAACTTCTGATTCTTTTATCATGCCATTTCTTCGTTCTTTCTTTATAGATTAACAAATTTTCGTATGCTTCATGTCTTAATTCTTCTAATTCGTTTAATTGACTTAACCTTAGACGTCCAGCTTCATGTAAATCAAGATTACATGTCTTCAAAGCCCAAAATGCTTTGTGTTCAATTTCTACTGGAAGATGACATGCTTTTTCGTAAACGAGTATAAAAGGTGTGGTTCCAATTGGAGTTTTGTAGGCTGTTCTAAAAGCCCAGAGTGCATCCTCCAATTTTATAGACCATTCCTTAGGATTTGATCCTACGGTTTTCTCTAGAATACGTTTTAAAGCTCGGTTGGTATTTTCAACTTGTCCACTTGTTTGTGGATGATATGCAATGGAGATTTTATGAGTTACTCCATATCTTTTAAGAACTTTCTCAAGTTGATTATTACAGAAATGAGTACCCCGATCACTTATTAAAGCTTTCGGTGTTCCAAACCTTGCAAAAAGACGTTTTAAAAAGTTGACTACAACTCGTGCATCGTTAGTTGGGAGAGCTTGTGCTTCCGCCCATTTAGATACATAATCAATGGCTACGAGAATATAGAGATTATTATGAGATTTTGGAAATGGACCCATAAAGTCAATACCCCAAATGTCAAATACGTCACATACTTGAATGATATTTTGTGGCATTTCATCACGTTGACTTATTTTTACTGCCCTTTGACAAGCATCACAGGATTTGCAAAGAAGGTGTGCGTCTTTGTAAATTGTAGGCCAATAGAATCCAGCATCATAAACTTTTCTTGCTGTTAGTTGAGGCCCATAATGCCCTCCTGTTGGTCTTGTGTGACAATGGTTTAAGATTTGATTGGCTTCATCTCCGAATACATATCGGCGTATTATTCCATCGGGACAACTTTTAAACAAATGTGGATCTTCCCAGAAATAGTGCTTTATATCACTAAAGAATTACTTTCGTTTTTGGTACGACAATCCTTTTTCAAGAAATCCACATACTAAGTAGTTTGCATAGTCTGCAAACCATGGAATTTCATTATAATCTATCTTCAATAGATATTCATCAGGAAAGTTGTCTTGTATGGCCGATTCATTTAGAACTTCTAATTCGGGATTTTCAAGACGAGAAAGATGATCAGCGGCGAGATTTTCTGCTCCTCTTTTATCTCGGATTTCAATATCGAATTCTTGTAAGAGTAAGATCTAACGGATTAATCTTGGTTTGGTATCTTGTTTCGAAAATAGGTATCAAAGAGCAGAATGGTCGGTATAGACCACCGTTTTTACTAGAACGAGATATGAACGAAATTTGTCAAAAGCAAAGACAATAGCAAGGAGTTCTTTTTCAGTAGTTGTGTAGTTCGTTTGTGCTCCTTGTAACGTCTTACTAGCATAATATATAGGTTGAAATCGTATTTCAATCCTTTGTCCTAAAACGGATCCCATTGCAAAATCACTTGCATCGCACATTAGTTCAAACGGTAGATTCCAATTTGGTGTTATCATGATCGGCGCATTAGTGAGTTTCTCTTTAAGAATATTAAAAGATTTGATACATTCATCTGAAAAGATGAATGGAGCATCCTTTTCTAGGAGTTTATTCATAGGAGTGGCAATTTTAGAAAAATCTTTTATGAAACGTCGGTAAAAACCGGCATGCCCTAGAAAACTCCTAACTCCTCTAACATTGGTAGGATGTGTCAGTTTAGCAATTACATCTACTTTAGCTCTATCCACTTCAATTCCTTCCTTTGAAATTTTATGACCAAGAACGATGCCTTCTTTAACCATGAAATGACATTTCTCCCAATTAAGAACTAGATTTGATTGTTCGCATCTAATAAGCATTCGTTCAAGATTAGCTAGACATGATTCAAATGTATCACCGAAGACTGAAAAGTCATCCATGAAAACTTCCATGCATTCTTCTATCATGTCGTGAAAAATCGCCATCATGCACCTTTGAAAGGTTGCAGGGGCGTTGCAAAGTCCAAATGGCATGCGTTTGTAAGCAAAAGTACCATAAGGGCACGTGAATGTGGTTTTCTCTTGGTCTTCGGGTGCTATTGGAATTTGAAATATCCGGAAAAACCATATAGAAAATAATAGTAACTGTTTCCGGCTAATCTTTCCAACATTTGATCAATGAAAGGTAAGGGAAAGTGATATTTTCTGGTGGCGTCATTTAATTTTCTATAATCAATACATACACGCCATCCTGTTACAGTCCTTGTAGGAATAAGCTCATTCTTCTCATTTGTGATGACAGTCATGCCACCTTTCTTAGGTACGCATTGAACTGGGCTTACCCATGGACTATTAGAAATTGGATAAATTAAACCTGCATCTAGCAGTTTAATAATTTCTTTCTTAACAACATCTTGCATATTAGAATTTAGTCTTCGTTGGCGTTGCATATACATTTTATGACCTTCTTCCATAAGGATTTTATGTGTGCAATACGAAGGACTTATTCCTTTTATATCATGAATCCTCCATGCAATGGCTGGTTTATGAGCTTTCAACACAGAAATGAGTTGAGATTTCTCATTTTCAGTAAGAGAAGACGATATTATTACAGGTAATTCAGATTCACCATGTAAATAAGCGTATTCCAAATGATTTGGAAGTGGCTTTAACTCTAATGTCGGAGGTTCTTCTATCGATGATTTATATCGATATTTGTCTTCTTTTTTTAGCATTTGAATTTCTTCTGTTGTTGGTTCATATCCATTAGCCATTAGTGTAGCTAACATTTCAGTTTCATCAATTGGTTCAGTTCCTTCTCCTAAAGAACATTCTCCTGTTCCTTGTAATTCTGGAAATTCTTCTAACAATTCTGCATGTGAATCTATAGTTTGAATATAATAACATGTATCATCTGCAGATTGCGGTTGTTGCATTGCTCTATCAACTGAAAAGGTAACACTCTCGTCCTCTATACTTAGGGTCAGTTTCTTACCAAACACGTCTATCATTGCTTTAGCCGTGTTTAAGAATGGTCTTCCTAATATGAGAGGAACTTGAGAATCTTCTTCCATGTCTAGAACAACAAAATCTACTGGAAATACTAAAGTACCAACTTTAACTAGCATGTTCTCCATTATCCCTCTAGGATATTTTATTGATCGATCGGCTAGTTGTATGCTTATTCTTGTTGGTTTCAATTCTCCAAGGTCTAGTTTAGTGTATAGTGAATACGGCATTAAATTTATACTAGCACCTAAGTCTGCCAATGCTTCTATTGAACTAAGACTACCCAGAAAACATGGAATTGTGAAACTTTCTGGATCAGATAATTTTTCTGGCATCTTATTCAATAGCACTGCAGAATAATTAGCATTCATAGTAACGGTCGAGAGTTCTTCCATTTTCTTTCTATTTGAGATTAGATCTTTCAGAAATTTAGCATATCTAGGCATTCCTGAAATTACATCAATGAAAGGGAGATTTACATTTATTTGTTTAAACATATCCAAGAATTTGGATTGCTCGGCTTCAAGTTTCTCTTTTCACATTTTACTCGGGTAAGGAAGTGGAGGTTGGTATGGTTTAACATAAGGTTTAGCCTTAACTGTGTTATCTTCATTAAACTTTTCAACTACCGGTTCTTTTTCCTTATCTTGTTCAGGTTGTGGTTCTTGTGGAGTAGGAATAGCTTCATCAGAAATTACAGGTATTTTAGGTGGTTTAAGTGTTGTACTACTTCTTGTGGTAATGGCTTTAGCTGTTTCATTCCGGGGGTTAGCATTTGTATCACTAGGTAGACTTCCCGGTTTTCTTTCACCTATTAACCTTGCTAGGTTACTTACTTCTTGTTCCAAATTTTGAATAGAAGCTTGTTGATTTCTAAATGCTTGAGCATTTTGTTCATTGGTTTGTTTTTGAGATGTGAAAAACTGTGTTATTGGATACTTGTTATCATCATATCTTCTAAATTCAGCTTTTTATCATCGGTTTGTGGTTGGTTTTGAAAATTAGGTCTTTGCTGATTGTAAGTATTATTGGATACTTGTTGATTGCTAGGACCTTGTTGGTTGTTGTATGGAACATTTCGGTTATAATTCTGGTTTTGATTGTAAATCGGTCTTGGCGGTTGATAATTATTCTGATAATTATTTCCAGGCCTTTGGTTTATGTATGAAATATTCTCTCTTTGTTCCATTGTTAGTACAATACTGAGACAATCTTTTGTCAAATGTGGTCCTTCACACTGCTCACAACTAATTCGTATTGAGTGAATATCTTTAGTCATCTTTTCCATTCGTCTCTCGACAGCATCTATCTTTGCGGAAATGGAATCTAAGTCATGGCTAGAATCGGCTCTAGCTGCTTTAGATGATCTAACGATATCTTTTTCTTGGTGCCACTCATGTGAGTGGGAAGCAGTGCTATCAATAATTTTGTAAGCATCAGTTTCGGTTTTCTTCATAATGGAACCACCACCTGCGATATCGATGTCTTTCCTTGTAGTGATGTCGCATCCTTGGTAGAATATTTGTACTATTTGACAAGTGTCTAAACCATGTTGCGGACATCCTCTCAATAACTTTCCAAATCTTGTCCACTCCTCATATAGAGTTTCATTCGGTTTCTGTGTGAACGTAACAATTTCTCCTTGAAGTCTTACGGCTTTAGATGCCGGAAAGAATTGTTTAAGAAATTTTTCAACTAAAATGTCCCATGTATCAATCACCCCTTCAGGTAACGATTCGGACCAATCTTTGGCTTCTCCCTTTAAAGTCCAGGGAAATAACATGAGATATATCTGTTCATCCTCAACTTCTCGGATTTTAAATAGTGTGCAGATCCTATTAAAGGTACGAAGATGTTCATTTGGATCTTCCTTCGGCGCACCACTAAATTGGCATTGATTTGTTACCATGTGTAGAATTTGTCCTTTGATTTCATAATCTGGCGCATTAATGTCTGGATGAGTAATTGCGTGACCTTGGCCGGTGCGTTTAGCTCGCATTCGGTCTTCCATACTTAGAGGTTTCAGATTCTCCATAATTGAATTTGTTGAATCTGAATCACTAGAGGATTCTGATTTAATGGTTCGTTCCTCAACAATCTCTGTTTGAATGATTGGTGGTTCCGGAGAAAAAATTAATGGTTCAGGATCTATGAATTGTCCCTGAATATTCTCCGGATTCTCAATTGTGAGGTCGGGTTCAAAAAATGGATTATTGGAAATTTGAATTGGAGTGCTTGGTCAACTGGATGACGATTCTAAAGAAAAATCAACGGCGACAATATTTGCTAGATGTCTTGATCGAGTTACAGGTGGTGAACGTACAAAAGGTGATGAACGTCTTGCTCGGTGCATCCACTGAATATCCTATTAGTTTTTAAAAAGAAAGAAAAATTATACAAGTTATCCAATTAATAGACTTTTCTGATTTTGCCCACGTTTCGAATAGCCAAAAGATGCAGCAGAGGGGCAGGATTCGTTTGGTCTCAATATAATTGAGTACTGTTTGGCTCCAATAACCCGGTCCACGTACAAATCCAACTATTACTACGAACCAGAAAATTTTGATGTCTATCAATTTAACCACTTAAAATAAATTTTCGTAATTTTAAGAAATTTAGATAAGAAGTAGAATAAAAGTCTATGTCCTAAAAACTAGAATGGCGAGAAATAAGAAAGAAAAAGAAAGAGCGCGTCGAAATAGGTCGAAAAAGAAAAGGGTTGAAAAATAAAAGGCGTCGAAAAATAAGAAAGAAAAAGATTGACTTATAAAACTTTAAAAATACTCGACTAACCCAACCTTATTACTATCACTAACTTAAAATTAAAATTACAAATTGAGATTACTAATTGGAGTGATAATTGAAACATAGGTAAAAGGCGTCGAAAAATAAAAGTAAGAAAGTAGCGCGTTGAAACTAAAAAAAAAAAAACTAAACACTAAAAATTAAAAGTTGCGTCTAAAAATATTAAAGCTTACAAGAAAAACTATATCCCAAATGGAAATAACTTAAAGAGGTACTAAAACTTAAAAAGGCGTCGCAAAATTCTAAAGCACTTAAATCTTAGTCTAAAGAAAAAGCATTTAAGGGATTTTACGGCAAAGCCTAAAAATCTAGAAATAAAAATAACTATGGCAAAAACTTAGTCTTAAAACTAAATACGAACGAAAAATATAAAAATTACGCTAAAACAATTAAAAAGGGACAAAATATTAAAATATACTAAAAGTTGTAAAAAGTACAATTTTTATAAAAATATTATTTTTATATTATTTATTTTATAAAAGTATTAATTTTATAAATTATTTAAACTAATTAACCTAAATACATAAATTAATTAAAATCTAAACTAACTAATTAAATATTAAAAACCTAATTAGGGTTTTAAATTAATAATAATAAATAATACCCGTAATAAATGTTGAATTAGGGTAAACTATGGCGTGTCAGACGATCTCATGCGATCGCATGAAAATATGCCTTCGGGCTCATGCGATCGCATGAGCTTGGATTTTGGGCCAGGTTACGGGCTGCTACAGTAGCAGGCCCGAGAGTTTATTATTATTTTTTTTTCTGTTTTAAATTCTGTTTTAAATATTTATATAATTACAAAATATTTAAATAAAATTTATATTTTTACAAACTAAAATAAAAATAAAGAAACTTTATAAAACTTATATATTTAACAAACTCTTAAAAATATTTATATTTTTGTTTTTCTTTTTATATTTTTGAATATTTAAAACGTATTTTTACAAAAGCGTATTTTTTATAAAAGTAAACTAAAAATAAAAATCTTTTTTTTTTATTTAGCGTTGCGCTTCCGGCTTTTAAGCTAGATTTCGAATCCCCGGTAGCGGCGCCAAAAATACTTGATGTTAAAGCTAAGGGGTATAAAATACTATTAAATTTTACTAGGAAAAACTATTAAATACGATACAATTTTACACAAGATATTTATTTATTTATAGAATGGATATACTTAAACCTTGCTACAACACTTATAGGCAGTGTACCTAATCATACAGTAGTGTAGTTTTTAGTAAGTCTGGTTCATTCCACAGGGAATCTTTTAAACAAAGCTTAACGCTATATTAGTTTTAATTTATAAAAATACAAATATATATAAGTAATATTATTATTATAAAAAGGGGGTTTTTACCGTTTAATGACCGGTTTGTCGATTTTAAAAAAACTTTAGTCGCAGTTAAAACCTAATGTAAAATAATAAAAATAAATATAACTTAATTTAAAGCGTAAAGTAAATAACGATAAGAAAATTGCGATAAATAAAAGTGCGATAAAATAAAATTGCGATAATTAAAAAGTACGATAATTAAAAGTGCAATTAAATACAATGACAATAAATAAAAGTGTGATAATTAGAAGAGCAATTAAATGTAAAATAAAGGAAATTAAATATGAAATAAAGGAATTATGCTTATTTAAACTTCTGTAATCATGATGTTTGACTTGTTGATTTTAGTTTTATGCCCATGGGTTAATTGTCCTTTGTCCTGGATTATTCAATATGTCCGTCTGGTTTTTGTCCATAACAATCCATCAGTCATAAATATAAAGTGCGAGTATCCTCGTCAAATTATCCTTATACCGAAGTCAAATATTCCAACTAATTGGAGACTTAAACTGTAACAAGGTTTTATTACTTTGTTTAATAATTACACCGGAATATCGACTGCGTGTAACCCAAGGTTTTAATACTTTGTTATCAATTATGCCAAGTGTCCTTGTACATAATTTTACCCCTGTTTTAATAATTCCATAGACTATTAATCCATTTCCGTATCCGGTTAAATGAACGATTATTCGTACATATAAATACCCTACCCATTGTGTCCGATTTGAGTGTATATGGTTATTTATAGGGACGTCCAATTGTAAATCTTTATATTAAAATTAACAAACTATCATTTAGTTAAACAAATATAAAGCCCATTAATAGCCTATAGTCTAATTTCCACAAGTGTCGTTCTTTTGTCCAAACCCCAATTATGGTACAAAATTCAATTACCCAATTTTAATATTTTTAGCCCAACATCATGATTACTTCTTTTTAAATAAGCATAATAATAACTTAGCTATGAGACATTAATGTAAAGAGGTTGAACATAACTTACAATGATTAAAAATAGCGTAGCGTTACACGGACAGAATTTCGACTTACACCCTTACAACATTCGCTAACATACCCTTATTATTAGGATTTAAAATTCAAATTAAAATATAAATTTATATATACGTTTACATATAGATAGAGAGATTGATGGATTGATATTGATGAACCAAACACTCGTTTTTATAGGGCATGTGGGCTGGAAAAGGTGCTCATGCGATCGCATGAGCTTTGCCCTTCAGGCTCATGCGATCGCATGGCCAGCTGGGGAGGCTCAAAAGTCTACAAAAACGTGGGCTGCTTATTTATTTATTTATTATATAACATAATATATATAATTAAATTTAATTACATATATATTATATTATATTCTTGTACTCCATTGATTTGTAATTTTTAGTCCGTTGCGTCGAGCGTTGAGAGTTGACTCTGGTCCCGGTTCCGGGTTTTCGAACGTCCTTGCGTATAATTTAATATCTTGTACTTTGCGTTTTGAATCTTGTACTCTTGTAATTTTGAGACGTTTCTTATCAATAATTGGAACCTCTTTGATTGTACTTTGTACTTTTGAGCTTTTTGGTCGTTTGCGTCTTCAATTCGTCGAATCTGTCTTTTGTCTTCACCTTTTATTATTTAAACGAATATCACTTGTAAATAGGACAACTGCAACTAAAAGCTTGTCTTTCTTGAGGAATAATGCTATAAAATATATGTTCGTTTTTAGCATTATCAATGCTCCTATAAAGACTTCATGGGGTGCAAACCTCATACTTTTGATGGGACCGGGGGACCGGGGGACCGGTTACTCTCACTCGATGGTTCGAACAAACGGAAGCCGTTTTTAGCATAAGCGGTTGTCGGGACCAAGATAAAGTCAAATACTCCACTCACACTTTCGCCGGTGTCGCCCTCACATGGTGGAACACCTATGTACAATCGGTGGGTACCGATGAAGCTCACGCCCTCTCTTGTGCCGACTTAAGGGAAAAGATGATCATCGAATATTTCCCTTGTGAAGAAACCCGAAGGCTCGAACAAGAGCTAAGAACTTTGAAGGCGGTCGGAAACGATCTCAAGGCTTATAATCAACGATTTTCTGAACTAGCCTTGATGTGCCCAAACCTTGTAAACCCCGAAGCTTTAAGGGTTGAACTTTACATGGATGGTCTTCCCAAGAGCATCAAACACGGGGTAATGTCATCCAAACCCACTAATCATCAAGAAGCTTTGAACATGGCCCACAAATTGATAGAAACGGTGGACGAAATTGTAGTACCGGCACCTAAAGCCGAGGATAAGTCAGGTAACAACCAAAGAAAATGGGAATCCCCTCAATCAAGCAACAACAACTTTGCCAAAAAGCCTTACACCTCCGACGGCAAGAAGGGTTATGCCGGAAACCTACCTCTTTGCAACAAATGCAACAAGCATCACTTTGGTGAATGTGGCAAGCTAATTTGCCATCGGTGCCAAGGAGTTGATCATAAGGCCAACGAATGTAAAAGTGTCACCCCCATCGCTCGAAAGGGGCCCAATGCACCAAAGACGGGCACTTGTTATGAATGTGGCCAAACGGGCCATTATAGAAATGCATGCCCGAAGAAGAAAGATAACCCCAATACACGCGGCCGAGCTTTCGACATCAACACCGAGGAAGCCCGAGATGATAATGAATTAGTCACGGGTAAGTTTCTTCTCAACAACACTTATGTTACTTGTTTATTCGATTCGGGTGCCGATAAGAGTTTTGTATCCAAGACTTTGACTCATTATTTTAGCACTCCCCCACTTCCATTAGATACCACTTATACCATTGAAGTGGCCAACGGGAAACTATTGAGTGCCGACACATATTACCGGGGGTGTACGTTAAACATTTTGGGTAAAGAGTTTGAAATTAACTTGATACCCATGGAACTAGGAAGCTTCGATGTAATAATCGGTATGAATTGGTTAGCCAAAACGAAATCTCACATCCTTTGTGACCTTAACGCAATCCGGATTCCTATCAAGAACGGCGAACCTTTGATCGTCTATGGCGATAAGAGTTGCACCGGACTCAACCTCGTTTCATGCATTAAAGTTAGAAAACTACTCCGTAAGGGTTGTTTGCGATCCTTGCCCACGTTAAGAAAGTCGAGTCCAATGAGAAGCATATCGATGATGTGCCAATTGTTAGTGACTTTTCTGATGTATTTCCCGACAAATTGCCGGGTCTTCTACCTCATCGACCGGTAGAATTCCAAATCGATCTTATTCCGGGAGCCGCACCCGTAGCACGTGCACCATATAGACTTGCTCCATCCGAAATGCAAGAATTACAAAGTCAAATCCAAGAACTACTTGACCGTGGTTTTATCCAACCTAGCCATTCACCATGGGGCGCTCCGATTTTGTTTGTTAAAAAGAAAGACGGATCCCTACGAATGTGCATTGATTATCGTGAACTAAATAAATTGACGGTTAAGAATCGATATCCTCTTCCTCGTATCGATGACTCTTTGATCAACTACAAGGGTCTTGTGTATATTCGAAAATCGATCTCCGCTCGGGTTATCATCAATTAAGGGTTAAGGGGGAAGATGTCTCCAAAACCGCTTTCCGAACTCGTTATGGTAGTTATGAATTCCTTGTCATGCCATTTGGTCTCACTAATACACCGACGGTGTTCATAGACCTTATGAACCGTGTGTGCAAACCGTATCTCGATAAATTCGTTATTGTGTTCATCGATGACATCTTGGTCTATTCTAAAAGCGAAGAAGAACACGAACAACATCTCCGACTTGTGCTTGAACTTTTGAGACAAGAACGACTCTATGCCAAATTCTCCAAGTGTGAATTTTGGTTGAAGGAAGTTCAATTTCTTGGTCATGTTGTAAGTGATCATGGTATTAAAGTCGATCCATTGAAAATCGAAGCCATTAGTAAATGGGAGACTCCTACTACTCCTACTCACATTCGTCAATTTTTGGGTCTCGCCGGATACTACCATAGATTCATCAAGGATTTCTCTTTGGTTGCTCGACCTCTAACCGCGTTAACTCACAAGGGAAAGAAATTCATTTGGGCAACCGAACAAGAATCCGCATTTCAAATCTTGAAGACAAAGCTAACCACCGCTCCTATATTGTCACTTCCCGAAGGCAATGATGATTTTGTTGTGTATTGCGACGCCTCGAAACATGGTTTTGGGTGTGTGTTGATGCAGCGAACGAAAGTCATTTCTTATGCTTCTCGACAACTCAAAATTTATGAACGAAACTACACGACACATGATCTCGAACTCGGAGCCGTTGTCTTTGCACTTAAAATGTGGAGACACTATCTTTATGGAACCAAAAGTACCATCTTCACCGATCACAAAAGCCTCCAACACATCTTTGATCAAAAGCAACTAAACATGAGACAATGATGGTGGATTGAAACTTTAAATGATTATGATTTTGAGCTTCGTTACCATCCCGGGAAGGCAAATGTAGTAGCCGATGCCTTGAGTCGAAAAGAAAGAGTTATGACTCTTCGTGTCCGAGCTTTAAACATCACCATTCACACCAACCTAAATAGTCAAATTCGTGTAGCCCAAGACCAAGGATGAAAACATCTCTCTCGAACACTTGAACGTCCTCACCTCTCGATTCGAAGTTAAAGAAACCGGACTCCGATATTTCGTCGGAAGAATTTGGGTGCCTAGTTATGGGGACTTGCGAAGCCCTATTTTAGACGAAGCCCATAAGTCAAGATATTCGATTCACCCCGGTGCCAATAAGATGTACCACGACCTGAAAGAACAATATTGGTGGCCGAACATTAAAAAGGACGTTGCTACTTATGTTGGAAAGTGCCTAACTTGTTCCAAAGTCAAAGCCGAACATCAAAGACCTTCCGGACTACTTCAATAACCCGAGATCCCGCAATGGAAGTGGGAAAGGATAACGATGGATTTTATCACCAAACTACCAAAGACGGTTGGCGGTTATGATACTATTTGGGTTATTGTTGACCGTCTCACCAAATTCGCACATTTCCTATCCATGAAGGAAACCGACAACATGGAGAAACTCGCACAACTTTACATTAAAGAAATCGTAGCCCGACACGGTGTACCCTTATCGATTATCTCCGACTGAGATGGCCGTTTTGTTTCTAGATTTTGGCGTACTTTACAAGAAGCGTTGGGAACGCGTTTAGACATGAGCACCGCATATCATCCACAAACCGACGGACAAAGCGAATGCACAATTCAAACTTTGGAAGACATGCCACGAGCTTGCGTTGTCGACTTTGGAAAAGCTTGGGATAAGCACTTGCCTCTCGCCGAATTCTCCAACAACAATAGTTATCACACGAGTATTAACGCCGCACCATTCGAAGCTTTATATGGCCGAAAATGTCGTTCACCTCTTTGTTGGGCCGAAGTAGGCGACACAAAAATCACCGAACCCGAACTCATTCATGAAACAACCGAGAAAATCATTCAAATCCAAGATAGGCTTAGGACGGACCGTAGTCGTCAAAAGAGCTATAACAACAAAAGACGCAACGACCTCAAATTCCAAGTCGGTGATCACGTAATGTTAAAAGTCGCACCTTGAAAAGGTGTAATCCGATTCGGGAAGCGCGGGAAGCTAAACCCGCGGTATATTGGTCCTTTCGAAATCTTGTAGCGTGTTGGAACCGTTGCTTATCGTTTAGATATTCCATCTCAATTGAGCTCCGTTCATCCTACCTTTCATGTATCCAACTTGAAAAAGTGTCTTGCCGAACCCGATATCGTCATCCCTCTTGAGGAACTTACTATTGATGACAAACTTCATTTTGTGGAGGAACCGGTTGAAATCGTGGACACCTCTGTCAAGACGCTAAAACAAAGCCGAATCCCGATTGTCAAAGTCCGCTGGAACGCCAAAAGGGGACCCGAGTTTACTTGGGAAAGACAAGATCAAATGCAAAGGAAATACCCTCATCTTTTCCCGGTTCCGGAAACGCAAGATTCCGAGGAAGAAACAACGACAACTATGCCTACTTAAATTTCGGGATGAAATTTCTTTTAAAGAGTAGGTAATGTAACATCCCGCCTTTTTCCGTTTACTTTTCCGTTTAACTATTATAAATTTCCGTTATATGTTTATAACATCTCCCGTTGATACGCGTTTTAAAAATATCTCGTTTAGGTAATTCATGCACCCGCAACCGAACTCGAGGGACTAGTTTCGCCAAAGTGCCAAAGAGGTGACTAGCATTTGAGTAGTCAACCCCACCTCCCTTTCTTTTCCATTTCATTTTCCTTTTCTTTCAATACTTTCACATTTTCTCTCATTTCTCCATTACAAGATTCATCATCCAAATCACGTCTTGCAAGCTTCAATCAAAACAAATTACATATTTGGAATCCTTGCAACTTCCTCTTCGATTCCATACCGATTTCATCAAGTTTGGGTAACTTTCTAAAATCACTAGATTTTGTGTTCTTGATGTTTTTAACTTATAAAGTTGTTAATTAGTGTCTATGGCTCAAGTCTAACATGAATATATGATTTATATATTCGATCTTGTTATTTTGGTAACTAGCATGAACTTGAAACTTTGGTGTGTTTGATTGGGTGATTTGGTTGTTTGAATGATGTTAAATGTTATAAATGCATGTATTAAATGTGTTCCTAACATCACTAGCTTCAATTTGATGTGTAGGTTGTTTTAGAAAACTTTATAAACATGATTAGTGATTTTGATGTTGTTGGTTAGGGTTTGATAGAATTGAATGTGAACATTTAATGTATTGAATGTCATGAATTGTGGTTGGTAAGTAGTTAGTTAGATCGTATGCTTGATTATCTACAAAACGGAGTATTATATGCATGCATTAAGTTCCCGAATCCTATTTTGTGCATTTATGAACTTGAGCATTTATGATGAACATTAATTGATCATTTATTTTGGAAAGTTGATTGTTACAAATGATGTTTTTGGTTGTTGAAATGTGCTTAGTTGTTTTCCTTGTCAAAAGAGCTTTCCAACGATATAAGATGCGAGTTCTAAGTGTTTGCGGTTTGTGTTTTATGCATAAAAAGGTTTTGGTTTGAGACTTAGAAAACAGAAACTGGCCAGGTACCAGCTCGCGTGTATTGCCGCAGCGCGGCCAGCCTATGTCGCGGCGCGACATTAGGCGTGTCCAGGTTTTGACCTCCTTGTCCAATATACGAAAAATGTGTGGCATGCTATGGACCTCCGATTCACATGTAACTTGTTCTAACATGCTTATATATGAATAAAAATCTCAGAAAAATAGTTCGGGACCCGACCCGAACGTGTTGACTTTTTCATTGACTTTGACCGACCAAAGTTGACTTTTAATCAAACTTAACCAAATGTTCATGCAATCATTCTAACATGCTTTTATACTTGTATCTTGCATGAAACGTGACAATTTGACTCACATGCTTTAGTAATCGAGTCGTAACGAGCCATAGGACTAATTGAACACTTTGACCGACCGTGTTTACCGATATTGATACAACCTATTTGTTTAGGTCAAGACTAGCATTCGTTCTTGCACACGTTTACTTGTTGAAGTATCTTTACATATGTGCACTAAAGGTGAGATCATAGTCCCACTTTTACTCTTTTGAACTTACATTTGGGATGAGAAAACATAAACGTTTCTTTTTACTAAGTGAACACAAGTACAGGAAAACAAACATTCTACATACGAGTTTGAACAAAAATCCTCAATTCGATTATCATTAGTTACACTTGCCGGGTGTAAGCGAGAACTTATGTTATATGGCCATATGGGTTTGACAAATCCTCATTCAAACGGTTCGCTACCGTTTACGAATGGAATATATTTTCGAGAAACAGTGTATGTTCTAACACTATTGTGATGGGGTTCTATGGAAGGAATGTTAAGCATTGATAATTGGGTGCTCGTGAATATTAACTTTTGGAATGTATTACTATTATATCAATGTTACAAATCTTGTGGTTCACTTGTACTTACTTACTTAAACCTATGATTTCACCAACGTTTTCGTTGACAGATTTCTATGTTTTTCTCAGGTCCTTGAACATTTTGTGATATATGCTTCCACTCATTTCTTTTGATACTTGCTTGGATGTCGAGTATACATGCATACGTGAAGCGTCTTTTGGCTACTTTCAAATTGTGTCGCATATGTTTCATTTGCACTATTAAACTTTGTAACGTAACTAGTTGTCGAACTACTTTGTAAACCTTGAAACATCTATACTTTTGAAATGAATGTGACATACTTTTGGTCAAACGTTGTTTTAAAGACTTATTACCACGTAACGGGAACTAAGTAGACGGCGCCGTCAAATGACGATTTTGTCGGGTCGCTACAGTATTGATTATAGAAAATTAAATGACGCCACCAGAAAAGATCACTTTCTCTTACCTTTCATTGATCAAATGTTGGAAAGATTAGCCGGAAATAGTTACTATTTTTTTCTTGATGGTTTTTCCGGATATTTTCAAATTCCAATAGCACCCGAGGATCAAGAGAAAACCACATTCACATACCCTTATGGTACTTTTGCTTACAAACGCATGCCATTTGGATTTTGCAACGCCCCTGCAACCTTTCAAAGGTACATGATGGCAATTTTTCACGACATGATAGAAGAATGCATGGAAGTTTTCATGGATGACTTTTCAGTCTTCGGTGATACATTTGAATCATGTCTAGTTAATCTTGAACGAATGCTTATTAGATGCGAACAATCAAATCTAGTTCTTAATTGGGAGAAATGTCATTTCATGGTTAAAGAAGGCATCGTTCTTGGTCATAAAATTTCAAAGGAAGGAATTGAAGTGGATAGAGCTAAAGTAGATGTAATTGCTAAACTTTCACATCCCACCAATGTTAGAGGAGTTAGGAGTTTTCTAGGGCATGCCGGTTTTTACCGACGTTTCATAAAAGATTTTTCTAAAATTGCCACTCCTATGAATAACTCCTAGAAAAGGATGCTCCATTCATCTTTTCAGATGAATGCATTAAATCTTTTAATATTCTTAAAGAGAAACTCACTAATGCACCGATCATGATAACTCCAAATTGGAATCTACCATTTGAACTCATGTGCGATGCAAGTGATTTTGCAATGGGAGCCGTTTTAGGACAAAGGATTGAAAAACGATTTCAACCTATTTATTATGCTAGTAAGACGTTACAAGGAGCACAAACAAACTACATAACTACTGAAAAAGAACTCCTTGCTATCGTCTATGCTTTTGACAAATTTCGTTCATATCTCGTTCTAGCTAAAACGGTGGTCTATACAGACCATTCTGCTCTTAGATACCTATTTTCAAAACAAGATGCCAAACCACGATTAATCCGTTGGATCTTACTCTTACAAGAGTTTGATATTGAAATCAGAGACAAAAAGGGAGCAGAAAATCTCGCCGCTGATCATCTTTCTCGTCTTGAAAATCCTGAATTAGAAGTTCTAAATGAATCGGCCATATGTAACATCCCAACCCGTATTAAAACCAGCCCATAAAATTTTTTCCTTTTAATACGCTTTAAATAACACTTTGGGTCCCAATTGTGTTTCCATAAACATCTTTAATACAATAGAAGGTTTAATAAACCTTAAAACATTTAATACATTGATTAATTGTCCAAACGGACATACACGACCCGACTAGTTTAGTTTTCAACCAAAACCGAGCATGGTGATTTGGAACTACGCTACCCAAATCCTAATCGAATACAAAAGCAAGATCTTCTTAGCAACCTAGCCAAGATCTCTAATCCCCAAGCTTACCCGAGCTGCCAAGCAAGCGATCCTATAAAAATAGCAACAATTAGAGGGTAAGCTAACGCTTAGTGAATGATAATATACTACATACATATATATGTATAAAATGGACACGCCATACAAATATCAAATACCGCCTACCGAAGCATCCATGTATAAGGCAACTACACTAAGCATACCGTACTATCTCTAAGCAACAAGCTAAAGATATCAACAAAGTATAAGTTCACCAACGACGATGTGAACAACGCCAATAAGCTACACCCGGAGGGTTAGCTACAACACAACATTACATTAATATATATAACAATATAAAACGAATAAGGTTAACCCATTACCGAATACCAAACGCCACAATGAAGATTGGCCGAACTACACGAGCCTTAGTAATCCGAACCCACACGAGATTACTATCTTCGTAACATCGAGGTTGGCCGAACTACACGAGCCTTAGTAATCCGAACCCACACGAGATTACTATCTTCGCAACATCGAGGTTGGCCGAACTACACGAGCCTTAGTAATCCGAAACTACACGAGATTACTACCTCAATAAGATGACCGAACTACACGAGTCATCGTGAATCCGAACTACACGCGATTCACTTCTCAACAATATCAACCCTTCGCCATTGGGGTTATAACATCCAAATCACAACCACGTGTGATAACGTACACACAAGCGTGTACCTCGCCAAAGGTGGTCAACCAAAATGCACAAACGTGCCAATTAGACCTATACACAAGTCCATCAATCCACCTATATGTGAAGTGAGCTTTATGACCGAGAACCACTTCACCCGACCCGCACCCATCCTACACATACATATGCATATAGGATATTAACACTCACCTTGTCGCCTTTGATGAATGCAACCGAAATCCGCAACACGTCAATGGAAAGTACCTATTCCATTATCACAATACAAGTAACACACTTAGAGTGTATTTACAAACCAACTCAAAACGACACTTAGCGCAATTTCGACCAATTGCACCTCCAAGCACAAACCGCGCCCAAACTAGCCAATAATCACTAACACAAGTGAGAATAGTCCTAATACGCCAATTAAACCCGAACACAAGTGTTAAACACTCGCCTTGCCCAATTTGACACATAAACCCTAATTTTGACCCATTTCAAAATTAATCAACCAAATACTCTCAAAAGGGTTCCAACACTTTCAAAATCACAAAACCTAGTGATTAAACCCAAGATCAAAGCCTAATCAAGGCCAAATCGTCAACCAACCCAAAACACGCCAAGTGACAAGAATAACTAGTCACCATAAACCCATTTCATCATCTAAGAGGGTTTCACAACAAATCTAGCTCAAACCCTAACTTGAATATCAAATTTAACAAATGAAATTCAGAGTTTGAACTTACCAATACTATCACAACGTAGCTAGGAGCGAGATGAACAACTTTAGAACCCGAGCTTTGGTGAGAATCCGACTCCTTCTTCTTCAAATCAAGCTCTCTCTCTAAACCCTTACTCTCTCTCTAAATATGGTTGAGAGTGTTTTGTTGGTGAAGATAAGGTTGAATGAGCTCAACCTTTGCCCATTTGTGGCTTAAAATCGGCCATCAAGTGAAAAGACCAACATACCCTTCTAAATATCTTAAAATCTCACAGCTGGCCTGACAGACAAGTTGGACGGCGTCCAACATTATGGACGGCGTCCCACCCTTCACAACTGGACGGCGTCCCACCATCCTAGACGGCGTCCCAAACAACTGAAAAGGCAGAAACAAAAACAGAGTGTTACAACTCTCCCCTACTTAGAATCGATCACGTCCTCGTGATCCTCGTCACTAAACCAAATGGACCACACTCCGCGGTCCTCAACATAAGTCCCAACCGACTTCCTAGGCAACTCTTCCCAACGAATCACCTTTAACAACCTAAAATCGTCACTCGCGATTTATCAAATCCACAATCCGAGCACTAAAACCTTACTCATTCCCTCGCATTGGGAAAACTCATCCAATCTCTAACCGAGATATCAACCCTATAGCGTACCATTACCAAGTACAATGCTAAAGTAACCACATACCAACATAGGGTCAACCATCTAAACCGACGAAGATCGAACAAAAGCGAACCCTTATGGATAACTCTTACCACCTAACATCCCTTGTAGTGTGCAACACGCCCAATACGCAACTATCATAACATCATAATCCAACGGCTAAAGCCGAAAACGCCCAAAACGACTATGGCAACGCTAAACCGAAGGTGTACAAAATTGACTATCGTCACACCCGTAATAACATGTGAGCGAAACACGGCTATCGCATCACTAATCCCACGACATGGTCCTCACGACCCCACCATTGGCGTATAAAACAACCAATAGATCAAAAAACATGGTCCTTACGACCCCACCATCGGTGTATAAAACAACCGACAGATCACACAACACGAAGGCTGGCTGAAAACATACGCGCCTTAGTGAATCCGAACTACACGCGACTCACTACCTTCACCACAACAATAATCGGGATTGGCCGAACTACACGCGCCTTAGTGAATCCGAACTACACGAGAGTCACTATCCCAAAGGAATGACCGAACTAGACGAGTCATTTGTGAATCCGAACTACACGAGACTCACTCCTCAATACAATGACCGAATCCACACGAGTCATTGGTGAATCCGAACTACACGCGATTCACTTACATAATACAATGACCGAAACCACACGAGTCATTTGTGAATCCGAACTACACGCGACTCACTTCCACAATAAGATGACCGAAACCACACGCGTCATCGTGAAACCGAACCACACATTAGATTCACAACTCAACACCGGATGAAGTCAGCGGACCCCGCCAACTGTCATGCTTCACCGATATAATCCCATGATGAAGTCAGCGGACCCCGAAGGTCATGCTTCACCAATCAACAATCCCGTGATGAAGTCAGCAGACCCCAAAGGTCATGCTTCACCAATCAACAATCTCATGATGAAGTCAGCGGACCCCGAAGGTCATGCTTCACCAATCAACAATCCCATGATGAAGTCAGCGGACCCCGAAGGTCATGCTTCACCAATCAACGCTCTTTTTGCCTCGAACAACGAGTAGCGTAACATCGCGCTCTGTACGCCATAGTAAATCCTAACGGATACCACTAACCATTCACACAATCTAGCAAGAACCACCTATATTAGACATAGGGACAAAACAATAATTCCCCAAAAGAGAGCCCGACACACACATCCCTTAACTGAGGGATTTCACCTTGCTCGCCAAACACGTCCATTATCTCTCAACGAGATTTACCACATTACCACTTCGGTGATAATTTAAATCCAAAATCATAAGTACAATTTAACAGAAATTGTACTCTACCACAAATCGACCAAAACTAGGTCCCAACACAAGTTTCGGATCTACCATAAGCATTATCCGAATTCTCACCCTAAGGTCTCCTCATGCGGGAGTGTAACTCCCCCACTTGAAACTACGTTCCATAACCGCATTTTGTACAACCGTACAATGCTACCAAAGGTAGACTTTACCAACAATTGGGTTCACACGACCCATCATTACATCTTGCTCCAACCTTGAGCATACGAAGGATTTTAACCAATCCCTAAACACTTCGAACGAAAAGTGTACCACAGATTACACAACTATACTCTCGCAATCATCCGATTACTTTAGTTTATCAAATTCCACCAAGTCACTCATGTACTTAAGGGTTTCACTCCGGTACCCTAAGTACAATGTAACCACAACATAATCGGAGTCGAACACCACGCTAGTAGGTATAAAAGAGGCACCTAATGTCGCGTCACGTAGACTCCTTTACCAACATACATCGAGATCCAAAATACACGATCTCAAGGGTTCCATCCCACCCGTCGAACCTCATGGTTCATCAACTCCAACACAAAAGCGAACACGCGCTTAACAACCGAACACCAAAACCCATTTCCATGGCTTGGTAGAAACATCTCCCAAATACTAAGGAATGCTTGGTTGCACCAAGTCTTACGCCCTTCGCCCGTTAATCAAACGTCACCATAGGGTACTTCCATTAGGAACGTCACCCATGTCAATAACATGCACAAACAATGCATCTAATAAGCTCAAATTCAACGGCGCATAATAAATAATCAAAGGACATATTTATTAAAATGAAACGTACCTTAACGTCTCCTTGCCGCACCCGTCCCCGCTAACTTGGGACATTCTGACTTACGATGTCCTTCTTCTTGGCAATTGAAGCACACCATGCCATCACTCTTTGGTACCGAACATTCCCAAGACTTGTTACCCCTCACGCCACAATTGTAACATCTAGACGCACTAGAATCTGGTATACCCGTCCGTGTACCACCCGTGCTCACACTTGGTGTAGTGACCCGAACTTTTCCATGTTTATATATATTAATTGAGATTGATATTTACATGATTAAATGTTTCCAACATGTTAAGCAATCAAACTTGTTAAGACTTGATTAATTGAAATATGTTTCATATAGACAATTGACCACCCAAGTTGACCGGTGATTCACGAACGTTAAAACTTGTAAAAACTATACGATGACATATATATGGTTATATATATAATTAACATGTTTTTATTATAAGTATGTATCTCATTAGGTATTTTAACAATGAGTTATATACATAAAAATGAGACTATTAATTTAAGAAACTCGAAAACGATATATATAACAATTATCGTTATAACAACGTCTTACTAGGTACATATGAATCATATTAAGATATTGATACACTTGGTTAATTATGTTAAATGATAAGTAAATATATTATTAAGTGTATTAACAATGAAATACATATGTAAAAATAAGACTACTAACTTAATGATTTCGAAACGAGACATATATGTAACGATTATCGTTGTAACGACATTTAACTGTATATACATCATACTGAGATATATTATATATCATAATATCATGATAATATTACAATTTAATATCTCATTTGTTATAATAAACAATGGGTTAACAACATTCAACAAGATCGTTAACCTAAAGGTTTCAAAACAACATTTACATGTAATGACTAACGATGACTTAACGACTCAGTTAAAATGTATATACATGTAGTGTTTTAATATGTATTCATACACTTTTGAAAGACTTCAAGACACTTATCAAAATACTTCTACTTAACAAAAATGCTTACAATTACATCCTCGTTCAGTTTCATCAACAATTCTACTCGTATGCACCCGTATTCATACTCGTACAATACACAGCTTTTAGATGTATGTACTATTGGTATATACACTCTAATGATCAGATCTTAGCAGCCCATGTGAGTCATCTAACACATGTGGGAACCATCATTTGGCAACTAGCATGAAATATCTCATAAAATTACAAAAATATGAGTAATCATTCATGACTTATTTACATGAAAACAAAATTACATATCCTTTATATCTAATCCATACACCAACAACCAAAAACACCTACAAACACTTTCATTCTTCAATTTTCTTCATCTAATTGATCTCTCTCAAGTTCTATCTTCAAGTTCTAAGTGTTCTTCATATATTTTACAAGTTCTAGTTACATAAAATCAAGAATACTTTCAAGTTTGCTAGCTCACTTCCAATCTTGTAAGGTGATCATCCAACCTCAAGAAATCTTTGTTTCTTACAGTAGGTTATCATTCTAATACAAGGTAATAATCATATTCAAACTTTGGTTCAATTTCTATAACTATAACAATCTTATTTCAAGTGATGATCTTACTTGAACTTGTTTTCGTGTCATGATTCTGCTTCAAGAACTTCGAGCCATCCAATGATCCGTTGAAGCTAGATCCATTTTTCTCTTTTCCAGTAGGTTTATCCAAGGAACTTAAGGTAGTAATGATGTTCATAACATCATTCGATTCATACATATAAAGCTATCTTATTCGAAGGTTTAAACTTGTAATCACTAGAACATAGTTTAGTTAATTCTAAACTTGTTCGCAAACAAAAGTTAATCCTTCTAACTTGAATTTTAAAATCAACTAAACACATGTTCTATATCTATATGATATGCTAACTTAATGATTTAAAACCTGGAAACACGAAAAATACCGTAAAACCGGATTTACGCCGTCGTAGTAACACCGCGGGCTGTTTTGGGTTAGTTAATTAAAAACTATGATAAACTTTGATTTAAAAGTTGTTATTCTGAGAAAATGATTTTTATTATGAACATGAAACTATATCCAAAAATTATGGTTAAACTCAAAGTGGAAGTATTTTTCTAAAATGGTCATCTAGACGTCGTTCTTTCGACTGAAATGACTACCTTTACAAAAACGACTTGTAACTTATTTTTCCAACTATAAACCTATACTTTTCTGTTTAGATTCATAAAATAGAGTTCAATATGAAACCATAGAAATTTGATTCACTCAAAACGGATTTAAAATGAAGAAGTTATGGGTAAAACAAGATTGGATAATTTTTCTCATTTTAGCTACGTGAAAATTGGTAACAAATCTATTCCAACCATAACTTAATTAACTTGTATTGTATATTATGTAATCTTGAGATATCATAGACACGTATACAATGTTTCGACCTATCATGTCGACACATCTATATATATTTCGGAACAACCATAGACACTCTATATGTGAATGTTGGAGTTAGCTATACAGGGTTGAGGTTGATTCCAAAATATATATAGTTTGAGTTGTGATCAATACTGAGATACGTATACACTGGGTCGTGGATTGATTCAAGATAATATTTATCGATTTATTTCTGTACATCTAACTGTGGACAACTAGTTGTAGGTTACTAACGAGGACAGCTGACTTAATAAACTTAAAACATCAAAATATATTAAAAGTGTTGTAAATATATTTTGAACATACTTTGATATATATGTATATATTGTTATAGGTTCGTGAATCAACCAGTGGCCAAGTCTTACTTCCCGACGAAGTAAAAATCTGTGAAAGTGAGTTATAGTCCCACTTTTAAAATCTAATATTTTTGGGATGAGAATGCATGCAGGTTTTATAAATGATTTACAAAATAGACACAAGTACGTGAAACTACATTCTATGGTTGAATTATCGAAATCGAATATGCCCCTTTTATTAAGTCTGGTAATCTAAGAATTAGGGAACAGACACCCTAATTGACGCGAATCCTAAAGATAGATCTATTGGGCCTAACAAACCCCATCCAAAGTACCGGATGCTTTAGTACTTCGAAATTTATATCATATCCGAAGGGTGTCCCGGAATGATGGGGATATTCTTATATATGCATCTTGTTAATATCGGTTACCAGGTGTTCACCATATGAATGATTTTTATCTCTATGTATGGGATGTGTATTTAAATATGAAATCTTGTGGTCTATTGTTACGATTTGATATATATAGGTTAAACCTATAACTCACCAACATTTTTGTTGACGTTTAAAGCATGTTTATTCTCAGGTGAATACTAAGAGCTTCCGCTGTTGCATACTAAAATAAGGACAAGATTTGGAGTCCTTGTTTGTATGATATTGTGTAAAAACTGCATTCCAGAAACTAATTTCGATGTAACATATTTGTATTGTAAACCATTATGTAATGGTCGTGTGTAAACAGGATATTTTAGATTATCATTATTTGATAATCTACGTAAAGCTTTTTAAACCTTTATTTATGAAATAAAGGTTATGGTTTGTTTTAAAAATGAATGCAGTCTTTGAAAAACGTCTCATATAGAGATCAAAACCTCGCAACGAAATCAATTAATATGGAACGTTTTTAATCAATAAGAACGGGACATTTCAGTTGGTATCCGAGCGTTGGTCTTAGAGAACCAGAATTTTGCATTAGTGTATCTTATCGAGTTTGTTAGGATGCATTAGTGAGTCTGGACTTCGACCGTGTTTACTTGAAAAATGATTGCTTAACAAATTTTGTTGGAAACTATATATTTTTAACATGTGAATATTATGTGATATATTAATCTCTTAACGTGTTTGATATTATGTGATAGATGTCTACCTCTAGAACAAGTCCCATTGACTCACCTAATAATAATGAAGAGTCAAATGTAAATTGGAATGATTCGTGGACTGATTCACAAGTTCCCGAAGAGGAACCGGAAGAAGAGTCGGAACGGGAAGAAGAATCGGAACCGGAAGAAGAATCGGAACCGGATGAAGAAGTAGAACCGGTGGGGGAAATAATAAAACGGTTAAGTAAAAGAAAATCCTCAACCAACCGACCAAGGTTAATTATGGTCAATGGTGTTTCCGCCAAGGAAGCAAAATATTGGGAGGATTACCAATTCTCCGATGAATCGGATTCCGACGAGAATTCCGATGATGTTATAGAAATTACCCCAACTGAATTTAAAAAGGCAAAAGAAAATAATAAGAGAAAGGGCATAAAAATAGAGAAATCTAATTCCAACCCCGATGAACTTTATATGTATCGTCACCCCCCGAAGTCCTTAAGTTGTAACAATGACCCGGGAACCTCTAAACCACCAGGTTTTTCTAAACCGTTGTTGAAAACGACAGTTAGTATTAGGGAAACATCATATATCCCTAGAAACTTGGAAAAACGAACCAAAACCGAAAAAGAAGAAACAAGCGAGTCAGAATAAGATAGTTGTATTCGTGTGGTGTAATATATGTAATATAGTGTTCTTATGCTTTATGATATATGTAAAAATTGCTTGTATTAATAAGTATTTTTTTATGAATCTAACTCTTGTCTATTTTACAGTTTAAAAACACAAAATGGATAGACAACCCAATATTTTAAGAGACCTACCCGGAGACATGATTGATGAAATCTTGTCTAGAGTCGGCCAGAATTCCTCGGCACAACTATTTAAGGCGAGATCAGTTTGTAAGACATTCGAAGAACGTTCCAAGAATGTCTTGGTTTATAAGAGACTTTAGTTTGAAAGATGGGGGATATCACATTGGGAAACCCAAAAGTTACGATGTGTTTACTTTGACGCATATATTGCGGGGAACCCAAATGCTATTTTACGCAACGGGTTAAGAAATTATTTTGACTCAATATATCCGAATATTGGACTTCGTGATTTAGAAAAAGCGGCTAACATGCAACATAAAGAAGCATGTTATGCTTACGGATTAGTAATGTTCGCTTCTCACCAAAGTGAGAACAAGAACATCGGGCTACAACTATTAAACAAAACGTTTCCACAAGTGACGGAGTCGGTAATTGGGGTAAGAAATGAGGTTTTTAGATTATTACGGGACTGTTGGACATTACGTAACCCTCGTCCCTTTGACGACGTTACAACACGCTGTCTTATCAACGGCCATAACGGTTATGTTCCACAAAACCAAGGATGGGAAGTAGTCCTAGTAAAACCAGAATGCATGACTTGTTTCTGGACGTATGAATTACGTGTCTTTATTGCCTTTGCTGAACGACTTGTGTACTAGCTAGAATTATCTTCACAACTATCTTGTATCAAAGTTATTGTGTGCTATATTTCATGCTTTATGTAAAATAAGCGGTATTGTAAGTTTGTAAAATATTGTATAAAAGTTTGAACGCGAAATATTATTATAATCAGTTTTTCATATAGAATTGTAGTAGTTGAATTGTATATTAGCTACTAAGTATGAACTTAACGGGTAGGTACTACCCGAATTTAAACTTATAAAATGCTAATATGAAGAAAAAGCTTTTATAAATGAGTTCATATTATGCTACGAAATACTATTAACTACTCTTAATATTCTGTATGATTAACTTGTTCCATTTGACTATTTTGAAGGAAATAGCACCGACTACTCGACACACCGTGAATATGAATGAAGAGGAATTCCGTACTTTTCTAGCTTCAAACATAGCCGCAGTACAGGCTGCGCTACATACCAACAATAACCTTGGATCTAGCAGTACAGGAAATCGTGTAGGATGCACCTACAAAGAATTCACTGCCTATAAACCTTTGGAATTTGATGGAACCGAAGGACCGATCGGATTGAAACGGTGGACCGAGAAGGTCGAATCGGTGTTTGCCATAAGTAAGTGTACTGAAGAGGACAAAGTGAAGTATGCTACGCATACCTTCACAGGTTCTGCGTTAACATGGTGGAATACCTATCTAGAGCAAGTGGGACAAGACGATGCGTACGCACTACCGTAGTCAGCATTCAAGCACTTGATGAACGAGAAGTACCGTCCCAGAACCGAGGTCAATAAGCTCAAGACAGAACTTAGAGGGTTACGAACCCAAGGATTTGATATTACCACGTACGAAAGACGATTCACAGAATTGTGCCTATTGTGTCCGGGAGCATTCGAAGATGAGGAAGAGAAGATCGACGCATTTGTGAAAGGATTACCGGAAAGAATCCAAGAAGATATAAGTTCACACGAGCCCGCCTCTATACAACAGGCATGTAGAATAGCTCACAAACTAGTGAACCAGATTGAAGAAAGAATTAAAGAACAGACTGCTGAAGAGGCCAATGTGAAGCAAGTCAAAAGAAAGTGGAAGGAAAACGGTGATAAGAATCACCAATACAACAACAACAGCAATTACAACAATAATCGCAACAATTATCCCAACAATCGCAACATCAATCGCAACTACAACAAACGGCCCAACAACAACAACAACAACAACAACAACAACAACAACAACAATAACAGCAACTACAACAATCATCCCAACAACAATAATAACCGCAACAACAACAACAATCAGAAGCAGCTATGCCAAAGGTGTGAAAAGTATCACTCGGGGTTCTACACCAAATTTTGCAACAAGTGTAAAAGAAATGGTCATAGCGCGGCGAAGTGTGAGGTCTACGGACCAGGGGTTAATAGAACAAAAGGAACAAATGGTGTCGGAACGAGTAATGGCGGAGCAAGTAGTGTCGGAGCAAGTTATGCCAATGTAGTTTGTTATAAATGTGGAAAACCGGGCCACATTATTAGAAATTGCCCGAACCAGGAGAACACGAATGGACAAGGCCGCGGAAGAGTTTTCAATATTAATGCGGCAGAGGCACAGGAAGACCCGGAGCTTGTTACGGGTACGTTTCTTATTGACAATAAATCTGCTTACGTTTTATTTGATTCGGGTGCGGATAGAAGCTATATGAGTAGAGATTTTTGTGCTAAATTAAGTTGTCCATTGACGCCTTTGGATAGTAAATTTTTACTCGAATTAGCAAATGGTAAATTAATTTCAGCAGATAATATATGTCGGAATCCATAAATTAAACTGGTTAGCGAAACATTTAAGATTGATTTGATACCAGTAGAGTTAGGGAGTTTTGATGTGATAATCGGTATGGACTGGTTGAAAGAAGTGAAAGCAGAGATCGTCTGATACAAAAATGCAATTCGCATTATACGAGAAAAAGGAAAACCCTTAATGGTGTACGGAGAAAAGGGCAACACGAAGCTACATCTTATTAGTAATTTGAAGGCACAAAAACTAATAAGAAAAGGTTGCTATGCTGTTCTAGCACACATCGAGAAAGTACAAACTGAAGAAAAGAGCATCAATGATGTTCCCATTGCAAAAGAATTTCCCGATGTATTTCCGAAAGAATTACCGGGATTACCCCCACATCGATCCGTTGAATTTCAAATAGATCTTGTACCAGGAGCTGCACCAATAGCTCGTGCTCCTTACAGACTCGCACCCAGCGAGATGAAAGAACTGCAAAGCCAATTACAAGAACTTTTAGAGCGTGGTTTCATTCGACCAAGCACATCACCATGGGGAGCTCCTGTTTTGTTTGTCAAGAAGAAAGATGGTACATTCAGGTTGTGTATCGACTACCGAGAGTTGAACAAACTTACCATCAAGAACCGCTACCCACTACCGAGAATCGACGACTTATTTGATCAACTACAAGGCTCGTCTGTTTATTCAAAGATTGACTAACGTTCCGGGTATCATCAAATGTGAAATGTCCCGTTCTTATTGATTAAAAACGTTCCATATTAATTGATTTCGTTGCGAGGTTTTGACCTCTATATGAGACGTTTTTCAAAGACTGCATTCATTTTTAAAACAAACCATAACCTTTATTTCATAAATAAAGGTTTAAAAAGCTTTACGTAGATTATCAAATAATGATAATCTAAAATATCCTGTTTACACACGACCATTACATAATGGTTTACAATACAAATATGTTACATCGAAATTAGTTTCTTGAATGCAGTTTTTACACAATATCATACAAACATGGACTCCAAATCTTGTCCTTATTTTAGTATGCAACAGCGGAAGCTCTTAGTATTCACCTGAGAATAAACATGCTTTAAATGTCAACAAAAATGTTGGTGAGTTATAGGTTTAACCTATATATATCAAATCGTAACAATAGACCACAAGATTTCATATTTCAATACACATCCCATACATAGAGATAAAAATCATTCATGTGGTGAACACCTGGTAACCGACAATAACAAGATGCATATATAAGAATATCCCCATCATTCCGGGACACCCTTCGGATATGATATAAATTTCGAAGTACTAAAGCATCCGGTACTTTGGATGGGGTTTGTTAGGCCCAATAGATCTATCTTTAGGATTCGCGTCAATTAGGGTGTCTGTCCCCTAATTCTTAGATTACCAGACTTAATAAAAAGGGGCATATTCGATTTCGATAATTCAACCATAGAATGTAGTTTCACGTACTTGTGTCTATTTTGTAAATCATTTATAAAACCTGCATGTATTCTCATCCCAAAAATATTAGATTTTAAAAGTGGGACTATAACTCACTTTCACAGATTTTTTACTTCGTCGGGAAGTAAGACTTGGCCACTGGTTGATTCACGAACCTATAACAATATATACATATATATCAAAGTATGTTCAAAATATATTTACAATACTTTTAATATATTTTGATGTTTTAAGTTTATTAAGTCAGCTGTCCTCGTTAGTAACCTACAACTAGTTGTCCACGGTTAGATGTACAGAAATAAATCAATAAATATTATCTTGAATCAATCCACGACCCAGTGTATAAGTATCTCAGTATTGATCACAACTCAAACTATATATATTTTGGAATCAACCTCAACCCTGTATAGCTAACTCCAACATTCACATATAGAGTGTCTATGGTTGTTCCGAAATATATATAGATGTGTCGACATGATAGGTCGAAACATTGTATACGTGTCTATGGTATCTCAAGATTACATAATATACAATACAAGTTGATTAAGTTATGGTTGGAATAGATTTGTTACCAATTTTCACGTAGCTAAAATGAGAAAAATTATCCAATCTTGTTTTACCCATAACTTCTTCATTTTAAATCCGTTTTGAGTGAATTAAATTGCTATGGTTTCATATTGAACTCTATTTTATGAATCTAAACAGAAAAAGTATAGGTTTATAGTCGGAAAAATAAGTTACAAGTCGTTTTTGTAAAGGTAGTCATTTCAGTCGAAAGAACGACGTCTAGATGACCATTTTAGAAAACATACTTCCACTTTGAGTTTAACCATAATTTTTGGATATAGTTTCATGTTCATAATAAAAATCATTTTCTCAGAATAACAACTTTTAAATCAAAGTTTATCATAGTTTTTAATTAACTAACCCAAAACAGCCCGCGGTGTTACTACGACGGCGTAAATCCGGTTTTACGGTGTTTTTCGTGTTTCCAGGTTTTAAATCATTAAGTTAGCATATCATATAGATATAGAACATGTGTTTAGTTGATTTTAAAAGTCAAGTTAGAAGGATTAACTTTTGTTTGCGAACAAGTTTAGAATTAACTAAACTATGTTCTAGTGATTACAAGTTTAAACCTTCGAATAAGATAGCTTTATATGTATGAATCGAATGATGTTATGAACATCATTACTACCTTAATTTCCTTGGATAAACCTACTGTAAAAGAGAAAAATGGATCTAGCCTCAACGGATCCTTGGATGGCTCGAAGTTCTTGAAGCAGAATCATGACACGAAAACAAGTTCAAGTAAGATCATCACTTGAAATAAGATTGTTATAGTTATAGAAATTGAACCAAAGTTTGAATATGATTATTACCTTGTATTAGAATGATAACCTACTGTAAGAAACAAAGATTTCTTGAGGTTGGATGATCACCTTACAAGATTGGAAGTGAGCTAGCAAACTTGAAAGTATTCTTGATTTTATGAAACTAGAACTTTTGAAATTTATGAAGAACACTTAGAACTTGAAGATAGAACTTGAGAGAGATCAATTAGATGAAGAAAATTGAAGAATGAAAGTGTTTGTAGGTGTTTTTGGTCGTTGGTGTATGGATTAGATATAAAGGATATGTAATTTTGTTTTCATGTAAATAAGTCATGAATGATTACTCATATTTTTGTAATTTTATGAGATATTTCATGCTAGTTGCCAAATGATGGTTCTCACATGTGTTAGGTGACTCACATGGGCTGCTAAGAGCTGATCATTGGAGTGTATATACCAATAGTACATACATCTAAAAGCTGTGTATTGTACGAGTACGAATACGGGTGCATACGAGTAGAATTGTTGATGAAACTGAACGAGGATGTAATTGTAAGCATTTTTGTTAAGTAGAAGTATTTTGATAAGTGTATTGAAGTCTTTCAAAAGTGTATAAATACATATTAAAACACTACATGTATATACATTTTAACTGAGTCGTTAAGTCATCGTTAGTCGTTACATGTAAATGTTGTTTTGAAACTTTTAGGTTAACGATCTTGTTAAATGTTGTTAACCCAATGTTTATAATATCAAAAGAGATTTTAAATTATTATATTATCATGATATTATGATGTACGAATATCTCTTAATATGATATATATACAGTTAAATGTCGTTACAACGATAATCGTTACATATATGTCTCGTTTCAAAATCATTAAGTTAGTAGTCTTGTTTTTACATATGTAGTTCATTGTTAATATACTTAATGATATGTTTAATTATCATAATATAATGTTAACTATATATATAACCATATATATGTCATCATATAGTTTTTACAAGTTTTAACGTTCGTGAATCACCGGTCAACTTGGGTGGTCAATTGTCTATATGAAACCTATTTCAATTAATCAAGTCTTAACAAGTTTGATTGCTTAACATGTTGGAAACATTTAATCATGTAAATATCAATCTCAATTAATATATATAAACATGGAAAAGTTCGGGTCACTACAGTACCTACCCGTTAAATAAATTTCGTCCCGAAATTTTAAGCTGTTGAAGGTGTTGACGAATCTTCTGGAAATAGATGCGGGTATTTCTTTTTCATCTAATCTTCATGCTCCCAGGTGAACTCGGGTCCTCTACGAGCATTCCATCGAACCTTAACAATTGGTATCTTGTTTTGCTTAAGTCTTTTAACCTCACGATCCATTATTTCGACGGGTTCTTCGATGAATTGAAGTTTTTCGTTGATTTGGATTTCATCTAACGGAATAGTGAGATCTTCTTTAGCAAAACATTTCTTTAAATTCGAGACGTGGAAAGTGTTATGTACAGCCGCGAGTTGTTGAGGTAACTCTAGTCGGTAAGCTACTGGTCCGACACGATCAATAATCTTGAATGGTCCAATATACCTTGGATTTAATTTCCCTCGTTTACCAAATCGAACAACGCCTTTCCAAGGTGCAACTTTAAGCATGACCATCTCTCCAATTTCAAATTCTATATCTTTTCTTTTAATGTCAGCGTAGCTCTTTTGTCGACTTTGGGCGGTTTTCAACCGTTGTTGAATTTGGATGATCTTCTCGGTAGTTTCTTGTATAATCTCCGGACCCGTAATCTGTCTATCCCCCACTTCACTCCAACAAATCGGAGACCTGCACTTTCTACCATAAAGTGCTTCAAACGGCGCCATCTCAATGCTTGAATGGTAGCTGTTGTTGTAGGAAAATTCTGCTAACGGTAAATGTCGATCCCAACTGTTTCCGAAATCAATAACACATGCTCGTAGCATGTCTTCAAGCGTTTGTATCGTCCTTTCGCTCTGCCCATCAGTTTGTGGATGATAGGCAGTACTCATGTCTAGACGAGTTCCTAATGCTTTGCTGTAATGTCTGCCAGAATCTTGAAATAAATCTGCCATCCCTATCAGAGATAATAGAGATTGGTATTCCATGTCTGGAGATGACTTCCTTCAAATACAGTCGTGCTAACTTCTCCATCTTGTCATCTTCTCTTATTGGCAAGAAGTGTGCTGATTTGGTGAGACGGTCAACTATTACCCAAATAGTATCAAAACCACTTGCAGTCCTTGGCAATTTAGTGATGAAATCCATGGTAATGTTTTCCCATTTCCATTCCGGGATTTCGGGTTGTTGAAGTAGACCTGATGGTTTCTGATGCTTAGCTTTGACCTTAGAACACGTCAAACATTCTCCTACGTATTTAGCAACATTGGCTTTCATACCCGGCCACCAAAAATGTTTCTTGAGATCCTTGTACATCTTCCCCGTTCCAGGATGTATTGAGTATCTGGTTTTATGAGCTTCTCTAAGTACCATTTCTCTCATATCTCCAAATTTTGGTACCCAAATCCTTTCAGCCCTATACCGGGTTCCGTCTTCCCGAATATTAAGATGCTTCTCCGATCCTTTGGGTATTTCATCCTTTAAATTTCCCTCTTTTAAAACTCCTTGTTGCGCCTCCTTTATTTGAGTAGTAATGTTATTATGAATCATTATATTCATAGATTTTACTCGAATGGGTTCTCTGTCCTTCCTGCTCAAGGCATCGGCTACCACATTTGCCTTCCCCGGGTGGTAACGAATCTCAAAGTCGTAATCATTCAATAATTCAATCCACCTACGCTGCCTCATATTCAGTTGTTTCTGATTAAATATGTGTTGAAGACTTTTGTGGTCGGTATATATAATACTTTTGACCCCATATAAGTAGTGCCTCCAAGTCTTTAATGCAAAAACAACCGCGCCTAATTCCAAATCATGCGTCGTATAATTTTGTTCGTGAAACTTCAATTGTCTAGACGCATAAGCAATCACCTTCGTTCGTTGCATTAATACACAACCGAGACCTTGCTTTGATGCATCACAATAAATCACAAAATCATCATTCCCTTCAGGCAATGACAATATAGGTGCCGTAGTTAGCTTTTTCTTCAATAACTGAAACGCTTTCTCTTTTTCATCATTCCATTCAAATTTCTTCCCTTTATGCGTTAATGCAGTCAAGGGTTTTGCTATTCTGGAAAAGTCTTGGATGAACCTTCTGTAGTAACCAGCTAGTCCTAAAAACTGGCGTATGTGTTTCGGAGTTTTCGGGGTTTCCCACTTTTCAACAGTTTCTATCTTTGCCGGATCCACCTTAATACCTTCTTTGTTCACTATGTGACCGAGGAATTGAACTTCTTCCAACCAAAATGCACACTTCGAAAACTTAGCGTACAATTCTTCCTTCCTCAATACTTCTAACACCTTTCTCAAATGTTCACCGTGTTCATGGTCATTCTTTGAGTAAATAAGTATGTCATTAATGAAAACAATGACAAAATTGTCAAGGTATGGTCCACACACTCGGTTCATAAGGTCCATGAACACAGCTGGTGCATTAGTTAAACCAAACGGCATGACCATAAACTCGTAATGACCGTAACGTGTTCTGAAAGCAGTCTTTGGAATATCATCTTCTTTCACCCGCATTTGATGATACCCGGAACGTAAGTCAATCTTTGAATAAACAGACGAGCCTTGTAGTTGATCAAATAAGTCATCGATTCTCGGTAGTGGGTAGCGGTTCTTGATGGTAAGTTTGTTCAACTCTCGGTAGTCGATACACAACCTGAATGTACCATCTTTCTTCTTGACAAACAAAACAGGAGCTCCCCACGGTGACGTGCTTGGTCGAATGAAACCACGCTCTAAAAGTTCTTGTAATTAGCTTTGTAGTTCTTTCATCTCGCTGGGTGCGAGTCTGTAAGGAGCACGAGCTATTGGTGCAGCTCCTGGTACAAGATCTATTTGAAATTCAACGGATCGATGTGGGGGTAATCCCGGTAATTCTTTCGGAAATACATCAGGAAATTCTTTTGCGATGGGAACATCATTGATGCTCTTTTCTTCAGTTTGTACTTTCTCGACGTGTGCTAGAATAGCATAGCAACCTTTTCTTATTAGTTTTGGTGCCTTCAAATTACTAATAAGATGTAGCTTCGTGTTGCCCTTTTCTCCGTACATCATTAAGGGTTTTCCTTTTTCTCGTATAATGCGAATTGCATTTTTGTAACAAACGATCTCCGCTTTCACTTCTTTCAACCAGTCCATACCGATTATCACATCAAAACTCCCTAACTCTACTGGTATCAAATCAATCTTAAATGTTTCGCTAACCAGTTTAATTTCTCGATTCTGACATATATTATCTGCTGAAATTAATTTACCATTTGCTAATTCGAGTAAAAATTTACTATCCAAAGGCGTCAATGGACAACTTAATTTAGCACAAAAATCTCTACTCATATAGCTTCTATCCGCACCCGAATCAAATAAAACGTAAGCAGATTTATTGTCAATAAGAAACGTACCCGTAACAAGCTCCGGGTCTTCCTGTGCCTCTGCCGCATTAATATTGAAAACTCTTCCACGGCCTTGTCCATTCGTATTCTCCTGGTTCGGGCAATTTCTAATAATGTGGCCCGGTTTTCCACATTTATAACAAACTACATTAGCATAACTTGCTCCGACACTACTTGCTCCGCCATTACTCGTTCCGAAACCATTTGTTCCTTTCGTTCTATTAACCCCTGGTCCGTAGACCTCACACTTCGCCGCGCTATGACCATTTCTTTTACACTTGTTGCAAAATTTGGTGCAGAACCCCGAGTGATTCTTTTCACACCTTTGGCATAGCTGCTTCTGATTGTTGTTGTTGTTGCGGTTATTATTGTTGTTGGGATGATTGTTGTAGTTGCTGTTGTTGTTGTTGTTGGGCTGTTTGTTGTAGTTGCGATTGATGTTGCGATTGTTGGGATAATTGTTGCGATTATTGTTGTAATTGTTGTTGTTGTTGTATTGGTGATTCTTATCACCGTTTTCCTCCCACTTTCTTTTGACTTGCTTCACATTGGCCTCTTCAGCAGTCTGTTCTTTAATTCTTTCTTCAATTTGGTTCACGAGTTTGTGAGCCATTCTACATGCCTGTTGTATGGAGGCGGGCTCGTGTGAACTTATATCTTCTTGGATTCTTTCCGGTAATCCTTTCACAAACGCGTCGATCTTCTCTTCCTCATCTTCGAATGCTCCCGGACACAATAGGCACAATTCTGTGAATCGTCTTTCGTACGTGGTAATATCAAATCCTTGGGTTCGTAACCCTCTAAGTTCTGTCTTGAGCTTATTGACCTCGGTTCTGGGACGGTACTTCTCGTTCATCAAGTGCTTGAATGCTGACCACGGTAGTGCGTACGCATCGTCTTGTCCCACCTGCTCTAGATAGGTATTCCACCATGTTAATGCAGAACCTGTGAAGGTATGCGTAGCGTACTTTACTTTGTCCTCTTCAGTACACTTACTTATGGCAAACACCGATTCGACCTTCTCGGTCCACCGTTTCAATCCGATCGGTCCTTCGGTTCCATCAAATTCCAAAGGTTTGCAGGCAGTGAATTCTTTGTAGGTGCATCCTACACGATTTCCTGTACTGCTAGATCCAAGGTTATTGTTGGTATGTAGCGCAGCCTGTACTGCAGCTATGTTTGAAGCTAGAAAAGTACGGAATTCCTCTTCATTCATATTCACGGTGTGTCGAGTAGTCGGTGCCATTTCCTTCAAAATAGTTAAATGGAACAAGTTAATCATACAGAATATTAAGAGTAGTTAATAGTATTTCGTAGCATAATATGAACTCATTTATAAAAGCTTTTTCTTCATATTAGCGTTTTATAAGTTTAAATTCGGGTAGTACCTACCCGTTAAGTTCATACTTAGTAGCTAATATACAATTCAACTACTACAATTCTATATGAAAAACTGATTATAATAATATTTCGCGTTCAAACTTTTATACAATATTTTACAAACTTACAATACCGCTTATTTTACATAAAGCATGAAATATAGCACACAATAGCTTTGATACAAGATAGTTGTGAAGATAATTCTAGCTAGTACACAAGTCGTTCAGCAAAGGCAATAAAGACACGTAATTCATACGTCCAGAAACAAGTCATGCATTCTGGTTTTACTAGGACTACTTCCCATCCTTGGTCTTGTGCAACATAACCGTTATGGCCGTTGATAAGACAGCGTGTTGTAACGTCATCAAAGGGACGAGGGTTACGTAATGTCCAACAGTCCCGTAATAATCTAAAAACCTCATTTCTTACCCCAATTACCGACTCCGTCACTTGTGGAAACGTTTTGTTTAATAGTTGTAGCCCGATGTTCTTGTTCTCACTTTAGTGAGAAGCGAACATTACTAATCCGTAAGCATAACATGCTTCTTTATGTTGCATGTTAGCCGCTTTTTCTAAATCACGAAGTCCAATATTCGGATATATTGAGTCAAAATAATTTCTTAACCCGTTGCGTAAAATAGTATTTGGGTTCCCCGCAATATATGCATCAAAGTAAACACATCGTAACTTATGGGTTTCCCAATGTGATATCCCCCATCTTTCAAACGAAAGTCTCTTATACACCAAGACATTCTTGGAACGTTCTTCGAATGTCTTACAAACTGATCTCGCCTTAAATAGTTGTGCCGAGGAATTCTGGCCGACTCTAGACAAGATTTCATCAATCATGTCTCCGGGTAGGTCTCTTAAAATATTAGGTTGTCTATCCATTTTGTGTTTTTAAACTGTAAAATAGACAAGAGTTAGATTCATAAAAAAAAATACTTATTAATACAAGCAATTTTTACATATATCATAAAGCATAAGAACACTATATTACATATATTACACCACACGAATACAACTATCTTATTCCGACTCGCTCGTTTCTTCTTCTTCGGTTTTGGTTCGTTTTTCCAAGTTTCTAGGGATATATGATGTTCCCCTAATACGAGCCGTCGTTGTCCACATTGGTTTAGAAAAACCTGGTGGTTTAGAGGTTCCCGGGTCATTGTTACAACTTAAGGACTTCGGGCGTTGACGATACATATAAAGTTCATCGGGGTTGGAATTAGATTTCTCTATTTTTATGCCCTTTCCCTTATTATTTTCTTTTGTCTTTTTAAATTCAGTTGGGGTAATTTCTATAACATCATCGGAATTCTCGTCGGAATCCGATTCATCGGAGAATTGGTAATCCTCCCAATATTTTGCTTCCTTGGCGGAAACACCATTGACCATAATTAACCTTGGTCGGTTGGTTGAGGATTTTCTTTTACTTAACCGTTTTATTATTTCCCCCACCGGTTCTATTTCTTCATCCGGTTCCGATTCTTCTTCCGGTTCCGATTCTTCTTCCGGTTCCGACTCTTCTTCCGGTTCCTCTTCGGGAACTTGTGAATCAGTCCACGAATCATTCCAATTTACATTTAACTCTTCATTATTATTAGGTGAGTCAATGGGACTTGTTCTAGAGGTAGACATCTATCACATAATATCAAACGCGTTAAGAGATTAATATATCACATAATATTCACATGTTAAAAATATATAGTTTCCAACAAAATTTGTTAAGCAATCATTTTTCAAGTAAACACGGTCGAAGTCCAGACTCACTAATGCATCCTAACAAACACGATAAGACACACTAATGCAAAATTCTGGTTCTCTAAGACCAACGCTCGGATACCAACTGAAATGTCCCGTTCTTATTGATTAAAAACGTTCCATATTAATTGATTTCGTTGCGAGGTTTTGACCTCTATATGAGACGTTTTTCAAAGACTGCATTCATTTTTAAAACAAACCATAACCTTTTTTTCATAAATAAAGGTTTAAAAAGCTTTACGTAGATTATCAAATAATGATAATCTAAAATATCCTGTTTACACACGACCATTACATAATGGTTTACAATACAAATATGTTACATCGAAATTAGTTTCTTGAATGCAGTTTTTACACAATATCATACAAACATGGACTCCAAATCTTGTCCTTATTTTAGTATGCAACAGCGGAAGCTCTTAGTATTCACCTGAGAATAAACATGCTTTAAATGTCAACAAAAATGTTGGTGAGTTATAGGTTTAACCTATATATATCAAATCGTAACAATAGACCACAAGATTTCATATTTCAATACACATCCCATACATAGAGATAAAAATCATTCATATGGTGAACACCTGTTAACCGACAATAACAAGATGCATATATAAGAATATCCCCATCATTCCGGGACACCCTTCGGATATGATATAAATTTCGAAGTACTAAAGCATCCGGTACTTTGGATGGGGTTTGTTAGGCCCAATAGATCTATCTTTAGGATTCGCGTCAATTAGGGTGTCTGTTCCCTAATTCTTAGATTACCAGACTTAATAAAAAGGGGCATATTCGATTTCGATAATTCAACCATAGAATGTAGTTTCACGTACTTGTGTCTATTTTGTAAATCATTTATAAAACCTGCATCTATTCTCATCCCAAAAATATTAGATTTTAAAAGTGAGACTATAACTCACTTTCACAGATTTTTTACTTCGTCGGGAAGTAAGACTTGGCCACTGGTTGATTCACGAACCTATAACAATATATACATATATATCAAAGTATGTTCAAAATATATTTACAATACTTTTAATATATTTTGATGTTTTAAGTTTATTAAGTCAGATGTCCTCGTTAGTAACCTACAACTAGTTGTCCACAGTTAGATGTACAGAAATAAATCAATAAATATTATCTTGAATCAATCCACGACCCAGTGTATACGTATCTCAGTATTGATCACAACTCAAACTATATATATTTTGGAATCAACCTCAACCCTGTATAGCTAACTCCAACATTCACATATAGAGTGTCTATGGTTGTTCCGAAATATATATAGATGTGTCGACATGATAGGTCGAAACATTGTATACGTGTCTATGGTATCTCAAGATTACATAATATATAATACAAGTTGATTAAGTTATGGTTGGAATAGATTTGTTACCAATTTTCACGTAGCTAAAATGAGAAAAAATTATCCAATCTTGTTTTACCCATAACTTCTTCATTTTAAATCCGTTTTGAGTGAATTAAATTGCTATGGTTTCATATTGAACTCTATTTTATGAATCTAAACAGAAAAAGTATAGGTTTATAGTCGGAAAAATAAGTTACAAGTCGTTTTTGTAAAGGTAGTCATTTCAGTCGAAAGAACGACGTCTAGATGACCATTTTAGAAAACATACTTCCACTTTGAGTTTAACCATAATTTTTGGATATAGTTTCATGTTCATAATAAAAATCATTTTCTCAGAATAACAACTTTTAAATCAAAGTTTATCATAGTTTTTAATTAACTAACCCAAAACAGCCCGCGGTGTTACTACGACGGCGTAAATCCGGTTTTACGGTGTTTTTCGTGTTTCCAGGTTTTAAATCATTAAGTTAGCATATCATATAGATATAGAACATGTGTTTAGTTGATTTTAAAAGTCAAGTTAGAAGGATTAACTTTTGTTTGCGAACAAGTTTAGAATTAACTAAACTATATTCTAGTGATTACAAGTTTAAACCTTCGAATAAGATAGCTTTATATGTATGAATCGAATGATGTTATGAACATCATTACTACCTTAATTTCCTTGGATAAACCTACTGTAAAAGAGAAAAATGGATCTAGCCTCAACGGATCCTTGGATGGCTCGAAGTTCTTGAAGCAGAATCATGACACGAAAACAAGTTCAAGTAAGATCATCACTTGAAATAAGATTGTTATAGTTATAGAAATTGAACCAAATTTGAATATGATTATTACCTTGTATTAGAATGATAACCTACTGTAAGAAACAAAGATTTCTTGAGGTTGGATGATCACCTTACAAGATTGGAAGTGAGCTAGCAAACTTGAAAGTATTCTTGATTTTATGAAACTAGAACTTTTGAAATTTATGAAGAACACTTAGAACTTGAAGATAGAACTTGAGAGAGATCAATTAGATGAAGAAAATTGAAGAATGAAAGTGTTTGTAGGTGTTTTTGGTCGTTGGTGTATGGATTAGATATAAAGGATATGTAATTTTGTTTTCATGTAAATAAGTCATGAATGATTACTCATATTTTTGTAATTTTATGAGATATTTCATGCTAGTTGCCAAATGATGGTTCCCACATGTGTTAGGTGACTCACATGGGCTGCTAAGAGCTGATCATTGGAGTGTATATACCAATAGTACATACATCTAAAAGCTGTGTATTGTACGAGTACGAATACGGGTGCATACGAGTAGAATTGTTGATGAAACTGAACGAGGATGTAATTGTAAGCATTTTTGTTAAGTAGAAGTATTTTGATAAGTGTATTGAAGTCTTTCAAAAGTGTATAAATACATATTAAAACACTACATGTATATACATTTTAACTGAGTCGTTAAGTCATCGTTAGTCGTTACATGTAAATGTTGTTTTGAAACCTTTAGGTTAACGATCTTGTTAAATGTTGTTAACCCAATGTTTATAATATCAAAAGAGATTTTAAATTATTATATTATCATGATATTATGATGTACGAATATCTCTTAATATGATATATATACATTAAATGTCGTTACAACGATAATCGTTACATATATGTCTCGTTTCAAAATCATTAAGTTAGTAGTCTTGTTTTTACATATGTAGTTCATTGTTAATATACTTAATGATATGTTTAATTATCATAATATAATGTTAACTATATATATAACTATATATATGTCATCATATAGTTTTTACAAGTTTTAACGTTCGTGAATCACCGGTCAACTTGGGTGGTCAATTGTCTATATGAAACCTATTTCAATTAATCAAGTCTTAACAAGTTTGATTGCTTAACATGTTGGAAACATTTAATCATGTAAATATCAATCTCAATTAATATATATAAACATGGAAAAGTTCGGGTCACTACAAAATGCGGGTGAAAGAAGATGATATTCCAAAGACTGCTTTCAGAACACGTTACGGTCATTACGAGTTTATGGTCATGCCATTTGGTTTAACTAATGCACCAGCTGTGTTCATGGACCTTATGAACCGAATGTGTGGACCATACCTTGACAAGTTTGTCATTGTTTTCATTGATGACATACTTATTTACTCAAAGAATGACCAAGAACACGGTGAACATTTGAGAAAGGTGTTAGAAGTATTGAGGAAGGAAGAATTGTACGCTAAGTTTTCAAAGTGTGCATTTTGGTTGGAAGAAGTTCAATTCCTCGATCACATAGTGAACAAAGAAGGTATTAAGGTGGATCCGGCAAAGATAGAAACTGTTGAAAAGTGGGAAACCCCGAAAACTCCGAAACACATACGCCAGTTTTTAGGACTAGCTGGTTACTACAGAAGGTTCATCCAAGACTTTTCCAGAATAGCAAAACCCTTGACTGCATTAACGCATAAAGGGAAGAAATTTGAATGGAAGGATGAACAAGAGAAAGCGTTTCAGTTATTGAAGAAAAAGCTAACTACGGCACATATATTGTCATTGCCTGAAGGGAATGATGATTTTGTGATTTATTGTGACGCATCAAAGCAAGGTCTCGGTTGTGTATTAATGCAATGAACGAAGGTGATTGCTTATGCCTCTAGACAATTGAAGATTCACGAGCAAAATTATACGACGCATGATTTGGAATTAGGCGCGGTTGTTTTTGCATTAAAGACTTGGAGGCACTACTTATATGGGGTCAAAAGTATTATATATACCGACCACAAAAGTCTTCAACACATATTTAATCAGAAACAACTGAATATGAGGCAACGTAGGTGGATTGAATTGTTGAATGATTACGACTTTGAGATTCGTTACCACCCGGGGAAGGCAAATGTGGTAGCCGATGCCTTGAGCAGGAAGGACAGAGAACCCATTCGAGTAAAATCTATGAATATAATGATTCATAATAACCTTACTACTCAAATAAAGGAGGCGCAACAAGGAGTTTTAAAAGAGGGAAATTTAAAGGATGAAATACCCAAAGGATCGGAGAAGCATCTTAATATTTGGGAAGACGGAACCCGGTATAGGGCTGAAAGGATTTGGGTACCAAAATTTGGAGATATGAGAGAAATGGTACTTAGAGAAGCTCATAAAACCAGATACTCAATACATCCTGGAACGGGGAAGATGTACAAGGATCTCAAGAAACATTTTTGGTGGCCGAGTATGAAAGCCGATGTTGCTAAATACGTAGGAGAATGTTTGACGTGTTCTAAGGTTAAAGCTGAGCATCAGAAACCATCAGGTCTACTTCAACAACCCGAAATCCCAGAATGGAAATGGGAAAACATTACCATGGATTTCATCACTAAATTGCCAAGGACTGCAAGTGGTTTTGATACTATTTGGGTAATAGTTGATCGTCTCACCAAATCAGCACACTTCCTGCCAATAAGAGAAGATGACAAGATGGAGAAGTTAGCACGACTGTATTTGAAGGAAGTCGTCTCCAGACATGGAATACCAATCTCTATTATCTCTGATAGGGATGGCAGATTTATTTCAAGATTCTGGCAGACATTACAACAAGCATTAGGAACTCGTCTAGACATGAGTACTGCCTATCATCCACAAACTGATGGGCAGAGCGAAAGGACGATACAAACGCTTGAAGACATGCTACGAGCATGTGTTATTGATTTTGGAAACAGTTGGGATCGACATCTACCGTTAGCAGAATTTTCCTACAACAACAGCTACCATTCAAGCATTGAGATGGCGCCGTTTGAAGCACTTTATGGTAGAAAGTGCAGGTCTCCGATTTGTTGGAGTGAAGTGGGGGATAGACAGATTACGGGTCCGGAGATTATACAAGAAACTACCGAGAAGATCATCCAAATTCAACAACGGTTGAAAATCGCCCAAAGTCGACAAAAGAGCTACGCTGACATTAAAAGAAAAGATATAGAATTTGAAATTGGAGAGATGGTCATGCTTAAAGTTGCACCTTGGAAAGGCGTTGTTCGATTTGGTAAACGAGGGAAATTAAATCCAAGGTATATTGGACCATTCAAGATTATTGATCGTGTCGGACCAGTAGCTTACCGACTTGAGTTACCTCAACAACTCGCGGCTGTACATAACACTTTCCATGTCTCGAATTTGAAGAAATGTTTTGCTAAAGAAGATCTCACTATTCCGTTAGATGAAATCCAAATCAACGAAAAACTTCAATTCATCGAAGAACCCGTCGAAATAATGGATCGTGAGGTTAAAAGACTTAAGCAAAACAAGATACCAATTGTTAAGGTTCGATGGAAAGCTCGTAGAGGACCCGAGTTCACCTGGGAGCGTGAATATCAGATGAAGAAGAAATACCCGCATCTATTTCCAGAAGATTCGTCAACACCTTCAACAGCTTAAAATTTCGGGACGAAATTTATTTAACGGGTAGGTACTGTAGAGACCCGAACTTTTCCATGTTTATATATATTAATTGAGATTGATATTTACATGATTAAATGTTTCCAACATGTTAAGCAATCAAACTTGTTAAGACTTGATTAATTGAAATATGTTTCATATAGACAATTGACCACCCAAGTTGACCGGTGATTCACGAACGTTAAAACTTGTAAAAACTATACGATGACATATATATGGTTATATATATAATTAACATGTTTTTATTATAAGTATGTATCTCATTAGGTATTTTAACAATGAGTTATATACATAAAAATGAGACTATTAATTTAAGAAACTCGAAAACGATATATATAACAATTATCGTTATAACAACGTCTTACTAGGTACATATGAATCATATTAAGATATTGATACACTTGGTTAATTATGTTAAATGATAAGTAAATATATTATTAAGTGTATTAACAATGAAATACATATGTAAAAATAAGACTACTAACTTAATGATTTCGAAACGAGACATATATGTAACGATTATCGTTGTAACGACATTTAACTGTATATACATCATACTGAGATATATTATATATCATAATATCATGATAATATAACAATTTAATATCTCATTTGTTATAATAAACAATGGGTTAACAACATTCAACAAGATCGTTAACCTAAAGGTTTCAAAACAACATTTACATGTAATGACTAACGATGACTTAACGACTCAGTTAAAATGTATATACATGTAGTGTTTTAATATGTATTCATACACTTTTGAAAGACTTCAAGACACTTATCAAAATACTTCTACTTAACAAAAATGCTTACAATTACATCCTCGTTCAGTTTCATCAACAATTCTACTCGTATGCACCCGTATTCGTACTCGTACAATACACAGCTTTTAGATGTATGTACTATTGGTATATACACTCTAATGATCAGCTCTTAGTAGCCCATGTGAGTCACCTAACACATGTGGAAACCATCATTTGGCAACTAGCATGAAATATCTCATAAAATTACAAAAATATGAGTAATCATTCATGACTTATTTACATGAAAACAAAATTACATATCCTTTATATCTAATCCATACACCAATGACCAAAAACACCTACAAACACTTTCATTCTTCAATTTTATTCATCTAATTGATCTCTCTCAAGTTCTATCTTCAAGTTCTAAGTGTTCTTCATATATTTTACAAGTTCTAGTTACATAAAATCAAGAATACTTTCAAGTTTGCTAGCTCACTTCCAATCTTGTAAGGTGATCATCCAACCTCAAGAAATCTTTGTTTCTTACAGTAGGTTATCATTCTAATACAAGGTAATAATCATATTCAAACTTTGGTTCAATTTCTATAACTATAACAATCTTATTTCAAGTGATGATCTTACTTGAACTTGTTTTCGTGTCATGATTCTGCTTCAAGAACTTCGAGCCATCCAATGATCCGTTGAAGCTAGATCCATTTTTATCTTTTCCAGTAGGTTTATCCAAGGAACTTAAGGTAGTAATGATGTTCATAACATCATTCGATTCATACATATAAAGCTATCTTATTCGAAGGTTTAAACTTGTAATCACTAGAACATAGTTTAGTTAATTCTAAACTTGTTCGCAAACAAAAGTTAATCCTTCTAACTTGAATTTTAAAATCAACTAAACACATGTTCTATATCTATATGATATGCTAACTTAATGATTTAAAACCTGGAAACACGAAAAATACCGTAAAACCGGATTTACGCCGTCGTAGTAACACCGCGGGCTGTTTTGGGTTAGTTAATTAAAAACTATGATAAACTTTGATTTAAAAGTTGTTATTCTGAGAAAATAATTTTTATTATGAACATGAAACTATATCCAAAAATTATGGTTAAACTCAAAGTGGAAGTATGTTTTCTAAAATGGTCATCTAGACGTCGTTCTTTCGACTGAAATGACTACCTTTACAAAAACGACTTGTAACTTATTTTTCCAACTATAAACCTATACTTTTCTATTTAGATTCATAAAATAGAGTTCAATATGAAACCATAACAATTTGATTCACTCAAAACGGATTTAAAATGAAGAAGTTATGGGTAAAACAAGATTGGATAATTTTTCTCATTTTAGCTACGTGAAAATTGATAACAAATCTATTCCAACCATAACTTAATCAACTTGTATTGTATATTATGTAATCTTGAGATACCATAGACACGTATACAATGTTTCGACATATCATGTCGACACATCTATATATATTTCGGAACAACCATAGACACTCTATATGTGAATGTTGGAGTTAGCTATACAGGGTTGAGGTTGATTCCAAAATATATATAGTTTGAGTTGTGATCAATACTGAGATACGTATACACTGGGTCGTGGATTGATTCAAGATAATATTTATCGATTTATTTCTGTACATCTAACTGTGGACAACTAGTTGTAGGTTACTAACGAGGACAGCTGACTTAATAAACTTAAAACATCAAAATATATTAAAAGTGTTGTAAATATATTTTGAACATACTTTGATATATATGTATATATTGTTATAGGTTCGTGAATCAACCAGTGGCCAAGTCTTACTTCCCGACGAAGTAAAAATCTGTGAAAGTGAGTTATAGTCCCACTTTTAAAATCTAATATTTTTGGGATGAGAATGCATGCAGGTTTTATAAATGATTTACAAAATAGACACAAGTACGTGAAACTACATTCTATGGTTGAATTATCGAAATCGAATATGCCCCTTTTTATTAAGTCTGGTAATCTAAGAATTAGGGAACAGACACCCTAATTGACGCGAATCCTAAAAATAGATCTATTGGGCCTAACAAACCCCATCCAAAGTACCGGATGCTTTAGTACTTCGAAATTTATATCATATCCGAAGGGTGTCCCGGAATGATGGGGATATTCTTATATATGCATCTTGTTAATGTCGGTTACCAGGTGTTCACCATATGAATGATTTTTATCTCTATGTATGGGATGTGTATTGAAATATGAAATCTTGTGGTCTATTGTTACGATTTGATATATATAGGTTAAACCTATAACTCACCAACATTTTTGTTGATGTTTAAAGCATGTTTATTCTCAGGTGAATACTAAGAGCTTCCGCTGTTGCATACTAAAATAAGGACAAGATTTGGAGTCCTTGTTTGTATGATATTGTGTAAAAACTGCATTCCAGAAACTGATTTTGATGTAACATATTTGTATTGTAAACCATTATGTAATGGTCGTGTGTAAACAGGATATTTTAGATTATCATTATTTGATAATCTACGTAAAGCTTTTTAAACCTTTATTTATGAAATAAAGGTTATGGTTTGTTTTAAAAATGAATGCAGTCTTTGAAAAACGTCTCATATAGAGGTCAAAACCTCGCAACGAAATCAATTAATATGGAACGTTTTTAATCAATAAGAACGGGACATTTCACTTGGACCCTTAGTCCTCTTACTCGGAGCACCATACGAAACAACCCTTCTCTCACTTGAAGGTTCACCCTTCTTTGATCGCGAATACGACTCGAAACCTCTAGCCAAGTCAAATAATTCTGCAAACGATTTCGTTTGACCCCGGCTAATTTTACTCTTCAAGTCGTCATTCAAGGTCCGATAGAAATCCTCCATCAACAACCGATCATTCCCCAAATACTCCGGGAAAAAACGAGCCGTCGCCATAAAGGTCATCTTGAGAGTATTCAAATCCATAGAACCCTGTTGCAAATTTCGCAACTCATTATGCATTTCCGACAAATCAGCTGAAGTCGGAAACTCCTCGAAGAATTCCTTCTTAAACTCGTCCCATGAGAACGCCATAAACGGTTCACCACCGACAAGATCAATCTTACCATCCAACCAATCCTTCGCCCTACCCCGCAACAAACTAGTAGTGAGTCTTGTCTTTTTCTCAGGAGGGCATTCAATAGTACGAAAACACCCTACGACATCCGAGATCCAAGTTGTGCTTATCAAAGGATCCGGTTTTTCGTCATACATGGGGGGTTTAGTCCTCATGAAGCTCTTAAGACAACGCTCCATTTCACCACTACATTGAAGTTCGGAATACTTCCTATCTATTTCTTCTCGAAACGCACTCATTTGCTCCGCAACAGTGGCTGCAACTCTAGTGTTAAACTCCATATCGTTCGTCTCGATCCCGTTTCCCGTCGCCATTCTAAGGAATGCAAAAGCGATTAGATCACGAACGTATAAAGCACACACACAATACCGCCCCCATCTTGCTAAACACTCATCGTACATCACTTGCTAGACACGATTTGCACCCGTAATAAGGTTTGCAAATCCTTATTACGCACACACGCCGTATCAACTCGTTAGTACAACGACCACCTCGCTCGATGATATAAACAAACACAAACAAAATTCTACGCGATATAAACACACGCGAGAATTATTATCACAACACAATAATATATTAATAATATCCGCATTACTAATATAAACGTTAGTCCACCTACAAACAAGGCACTAACTATAACCCTTTCCGACCCGTACTCCTACAAGTCCCGCAACAATTAAGCACACATACAAAAGTCTAAGTCTAGGCACCTATCTCAAGTCACCTAAATCCCTTATACCATGCTCTGATACCACTTGTAACGACCCAACCCGTTAATCCTTCCAAAAACGTGCCATAAAAAAAATTCTGGAACAGCACATCTAGACGGCGTCCAGCTCTGAAGGACTGGACGGCATCCAGCCATCCTGGACGGCGTCCCAAACAACTGAAAAGGCAGAAACAGAAACAGGGTGTTAGACCATACAAGATAACTTTCCTGATGAATATCTATTGAAGATAGATTATAGTGAAATTCCATGGTTTGCAGACTATGCAAACTACTTAGTATGTGGATTCCTTGAAAAAGGATTGTCATACCAAAAACGAAAGAAATTCTTTAGTGATATAAAACACTATTTCTGGGAAGATCCACATTTGTTTAAAAGTTGTCCCGATGGAATAATACGCCGATGCATATTCGGGAATGAAGCTAGTCAAATCTTAAACCATTGTCACACAGGACCAACATGAGGGCATTATGGGCCTCAACTTACAGCAAGAAAAGTTTACGATGCTGGATTCTATTGGCCTACAATTTTCAAAGATGCACACCTTCTTTGCAAATCCTGTGATGCTTGTCAAAGGGCCGAAAAAATAAGTCAACATGATGAAATGCCACAAAATGTCATTCAAGTATGTGAAGTATTTGACGTTTGGGGTATTGACTTTATGGGTCCATTTCCAAAATCTCATAATAATCTCTATATTCTCGTAGCCATTGATTATGTATCTAAATGATCGGAAGCACAAGCTCTCCCAACTAACGATGCACGAGTTGTAGTCAACTTCTTAAAACGTCTTTTTGCTAGGTTTGGAACACCGAAAGCTTTAATAAGTGATCGGGGTACTCATTTCTGTAATAATCAACTTGAGAAAGTTCTTAAAAGATATGGAGTAACTCATAAAATCTCCACTGCATATCATCCACAAACAAGTGGACAAGTTGAAAATACCAACCGAGCTTTAAAACGTATTCTAGAGAAAACCGTAGGATCAAATCCGAAGGAATGGTCTATAAAATTGGAGTATGCACTCTGGGCTTTTAGAACAGCCTACAAAACTCCAATTGGAACCACACCTTTTATACTCGTTTACGGAAAAGCATGTCATCTTCCAGTAGAAATTGAACATAAAGCATTTTGGGCTTTGAAGACATGTAATCTTGATTTACATGAAGCTGGACGTCTACAGTTAAGTCAATTAAACAAATTAGAAGAATTAAGACATGAAGCATACGAAAATTTGTTAATCTATAAAGAAAGAACGAAGAAATGGCATGATAAAAGAATCAGAAGTTCAAAAGAATTTAAAGAGGGAGATAGAGTTCTTCTTTTCAATTCACGATTCAAGCTATTTCCTGGAAAATTGAAATCAAGATGGTCTGGACCATTCATAGTCAAAAGAGTTTTCCCGTACGGAACAGTAGTATTAATAAATTCAAATGGGATTGAATTTAAGGTTAATCTTCACAGAGTTAAACATTACATAGATAGTCCGATGGAAGTTGAAGATGAAGTTAATCACAATTTCGACACCACAGCTAACTAAGTGTGGGAAGGTTCGAATCTTTTTAGGGTAATATATATTTTTGTTAGAGTTAGATATTCTGTTTTCGTGTAGTTTTCGAGAATGGAATCCGTATGGTCTTTCCCTAGCAGACCCTAAAGAACTAATCTTCTCCCTCCATTCTGAATTTTTATTTTTTTTAGGTTTTATGAGATGAAGAATTCCTTTGATCTGAACCATGGTCTAATGCTACATGCTATTATTACTAAACGTAATAATGACACCCTTCTAAGTGAATTGGTATCATTCATAAGAGCCAAAATGGATGGAGTAAGAAAAGAACTCAGAAAAGATCATCATAAGATACATTTTGGTAAAGAAAAATAAAAATCCGCAACAAAAAGAAGAGCACGACACCTTGAAAGATGTTATAAATGCGGAAAATGGTCACACGTAGGTAAATGTTCAAATAATCAAACATATTCAAATACCGAATTTGTTACTCTATGCAGAGAAGGACCGTTCATATGTTTAGAAGAAAAGATATTGAAGAATCGAGGTTACGCTTACGTAGCTATGGAGAACCAAATCACACGACTCTCCTATGAGTCAGCTAAAGCAGGTCTCTGAGAATTTTTTCTCATAGATAAGTATGTACAGTTTTTAGTTTTTATTTTTATTTATTGCTTTTAACCTTTTGATAATAAACGCTGAATCGTTCGCTATAAAGTATTAAATTGGTATTCAATAAAATTAGGTATGCGTAACCGAAATTATTGATATCATACAAAAATTTATTACATCACTGCGAAATTTACCGTTTATTCTTAAGGTATAAATATCTTTAATCAATCAACCCAAAATATTTCAGAAATTCGTCAGGAGTAAAACTATGTAATATAGCCGAAATTACTTTACCGAAAAGAGGGGCGTATATTTTTGATAATATTTGATTGATTAAAGTGGGATAAAAGACCAAAAAGATTTTTAATTTTAATTTTTACCTTGTTTTTAAAATTAATATATAAATATTAAATTAATATTGTAAACTTTTTAAAATTAATATATTTAAGTTTGTAAATATTTAAAAATTTAATATTTTTAATATAAGTTTGTATGTATAAAAACAAAAATATAATATAAATTTAGTGTAAATTTTTAATTTTAATAAAATGAATTTTTAATTTTATGCATTTTAAATTTAAGTTTGGTGTGAATTTAAAAAAAAAAACAAAAATTTACTTTATTTCATTAAGTTAAAAATATGATTTTTAAAAATTCGTCGTGAGTTGAAAACTAGGTCGTTGAACCGAAATTGCTTTACCCAAGGGAAAGACGAGAACTTTTATTATCATTATTTTTAATCTTATTGAATTAAAGTAAGCCAAAAACATTAAAAAAAAAAAACCCAAAAATCTTTGCTTTAAAAACCGAGCTTAAAAATGACAAATTTTAAAATTTTGTCGAGGGACGGACTAAGACAACGATCCGAAACACCCTCATTCTTAAAAGAAACAAATTTTTAAAATTTATTAATTTATGTTTTATTAGTAAAGGTTTTTTAAAAAAAAATAAAAATACCTGACCCCATGCGATCGCATGGGGTTTAAACTGTAAATCCATACGGTCGCATGGGCTAAAAAAACTGTACAGATTCATAAAGCTCATCGAGCTGCTGCTTCTGTCTCACTCCAAACACACACACATATTCGAGCATATACACACATACACTCCTAAATCCGCCATTTTTTCACCAAATTCAACCAAATTTCGTCCTACAATCCGCTCTAATCATGCCTAGGTTTGGATTTTTCAAAAAGAAGGTAAAAATTACACCCCTAAACTCTTAAAATTTCTAGTTTTTGTGATATTTACCAATATTTTACCTAATTTGATTTTGTCAATTTCTAGTGTAATTAGAGTTAAATTATTAGTATATTATGCATGTATAACCTAGATTGATGCTATTTAACATGATTTGAAGCCAAAAACTTCAAAAATTTTAGGAATCTAGAGTTTGTGTTCTTGAGCAATTTAGGGCTTTTTGATATAAACAGGTTATGGCCGATTTTTGTCATGAATTATTGCTAAATTAAGTAGTGTAACATGTTTAGGTAGCTAAATAATCCAAACTTTGATCCTAAACATGATTTTTGAGAATTAAAGTGGACTTTTTAGGTATAAAATTTATGAACTAGATTAAATTGATATAAATGCCATTTGAAACTTGTTTAATTGCTAGTAATGGTTGTTTTAACATGTTATTTGAGTTGAATGTTTATGAACTTTGTAAACATTTTCATATATGCTTATTTGAAAAAGTGTAGAATTGTAAAAATTGTGAAAATGTGTATAAGTTTAATTTTGATTGAACATGTTATTGTAATTGTTCCAAGTTGTTATTTTGCTAACACTAATGCATATTTGGATGCACAAATTTTGTGTTTAATGTGTTTTACAGAAAAATACCGATACTGATGGTGCATCATCATCATCTAGGCAACCTGCTCCAGAACCTGAACCAGAAATGCAATATGAATCGGTGCAACAATAGGAACAACAACAACCTGATCAACACGTACCATACTATGATCCGCAACAAGAATATATTAATGCCTACGTAATTTTTCTGATTCATTCGATAGTAGCACACCCGACGATTCATGAAGAACAGATGCATCCCAATTTGAGATTTGATCGAAGTTGGAGAGATTACCCGACGTATCAAAGTAACAAATTCAAACTAGTAACGAAAAATGTAGAAGTGCCTAGGGTAATCAATTGCTTTGGAAAGGGTCCAACTAGCTAACTCAGTTAGACTGCATCTGATCCGAAGGTATGGCAGCTCTTCTTTTACCGATTGGGAACGTTTATTCACCATTCGTAAGCCTGTATATAAGGAATGGTGTGTTGAGCTTACGAGTACTATTTTACTTAATGCGGATGTAGATAGGTTAGATGATAGAAGTTTTCTTAGATTTATACTTGGCCGTATGTAACGACCCGGATTTTTCCGATCGTTTTACACTTATAAGATTAATATTTACATAAATTAAACCTTACCAACATGATAAGCAATCTAAATTGTTGAGACTTATGTTTTCGAAAAGAGTTTTACACAACGTTTGACCGTCCAATTTGACCAATGATATCACGAACTATATAACATACGATAATTATACGTTTGTGTATATATATGTATTTTTAAATATTTAACATAATCTAAGAATGTTTTAACATCTCATTGTGTACTAATAACAATGAGTTATAAGTATATTTTGAGACTACTAACTTAAGTTTTCAAAACGATAACTATATGTGACGTTCTTCGACTTAAATACTTAAAACTTATAATGCTTATACATGTATCGTATAGTTATGTATTTTATCACTTTTAAAGGATTTATATACATAAAACAATATAATTATATTTACAAAAGATAGCTATATTTGAATCCACGTTCCGTTTTCTCAAGATTTTTATACGTATATCTAGGGTATATGTACCCGTATCATACCCAGATTCTATACGTATTTACTATTGGTATATACACATCACAATCACTTTATTAGCAGCCATGAGTCAGCCAATTTTGGATCTTAGCATGCATGATTAATCAATTTGGCATATTACAAGACTTATGCACAATATTACAAATTTATACATCTTTTCACCACCATTTATACTCCATTCCATTTTCATTTTTACTACACATTTTCTCTATCTAAAAACACACTCTTAGGAACCTTAAGTGTTCTTCACAATCTCAGTAAATAACCATGAAGATCTAGCTTCAAAAACAACCCTTAATCATCATAAGAAAATCCATTCAAGAACACTTCAAAAATCCTTCCAAGTAAACAAGTTTACTTCCAACCTTTCAATCCAACTCCACCACTCTTTTGATTCTAGGATTTTTCTCATCTCTTATAGTAACTTTGTCCAAGTAACTTGAGGTAGTAACCTTATTCATAATCTTATTCAATTCATATTCATATAGCTATCTTATTTTGTGGTATAAAATTTTAACAACAAAAACATAGTTTGAATGATTTCAAACTTGTTCGAAAACTAAATAGATCCTTCTAACTTGACTTTTAAAATACTTCAAGACCTTTAATATATCATAATGATATGCTAACTTAACAAGATATAACTTGATTTTACAAAGAACACCTTAAAAACTGAATCTACGTCGTCGGAGTGCAACCGGGGGCTGTTTTGGGTTGGATAATTAAAAACCATCTTAAGCTTTGAATTGGAAGTTTATATTCTGGAAAAATGATATTTCTTATGAATATGTTAACACATAAAAATTTCATGGTTTAACTCAAAGTGTAAGTATTTTTAGAAAAATGATCATTAAATGTTGTTTTTATGATGGAAAATGATCACTTTCATAAGTTTCACCAAAGTTTGACCTATAACCTGTGATTTTGAATACAACCTAAGGTATTTTCAGTTCATATTCTTAAAATTTGACTCGATCCAAGGAAGTGGCAAGTTGAACCAACAAAAACGGAGTTGTAATGAAGAAACTACGACTAAAACAAGATCGGGTATGCGAAGCTAGTTTAGCTACGAAAATATTTGGAGAAAAATTAAATTAATCATATATTTCTAATTAATATGATATTTCATATATATTTACTTATGATTTGATTTTATATATTTCAGGACAACCCGTAAACAACACGAGAAGATTAATCATAAGACCTCATGATTGTAGGCAACACGTCATTTGACAACACGGTACTTTATGTACGCAACACGTCATTTGACAACATGGTACCATGGGTCAAGATTAATTCTGATCAATACGAATACGATGGGGTCTTTATTTATTTTATTGAGCAACTAATTGTGGACCACTAACATCGGACTGCTAACTACGGACTAAGAAAATATTAAAAGTATTAAAAGTATATATACATATATATATGTAACGATTACTTAAAAAGAAAATATGTTGATATATTATATATATGGTTAGGTTCGTGATATCTATCGGAGACCAAGTCGTGATAAATACCTTCAAGGCAAAAGTGAGTATATAGTCCCACTTTTAAACTCTAAATATTTCGGGATGAGAATTCATGCATTTTATGATTTACGCTATGGACACAAGTGATTAAAAATATATATTCTACGTTGAGTTGTACCACTGGCATACTTCCCTGTAACTTGGTAACTATTATTTACATGAGGTATTGTAAACGCGAATCCTGTTGATAGATCTATCGGGCCTGACAACCCCAACCGGACTGGACGACCAGTATTCAACTGTTGCACAGTACTTCGTTTCGGTGACTACACTTGGTACGGTGTAGTAAGATTTCATAATAAAGGGAATATGCAACGTTGATTAAATGTTAAGTATGGTTATCAAGTGCTCAACAACTTAGAATATTTTTATTAAAACGTTTATATATGAAATCTTGTGGTCTATATTTATAACGCTTTCGGCATTAAACCTATATCTCACCAACTTTATGTTGACGTTTTAAGCATGTTTATTCTCAGGTGATAACTAAAAGCTTCCGCTGCAACATGTTGAATTTAAGCAAGATCTTGAGTATGCATATTTGTGTCAAAAATAAAACTGCATATCGGAGGATTTGTAATGTAAAATATGTTGGAGGTCGTATTGTTATTATCACATGTAAAGTTTGTAAGTCTAAGATTATCGCTAAACGATAATCATTATTAAGTTGTTTAAACCTTGTATTTGTAATAAAAGCTATGGTTTGTATTGTAAAAACGAATGCAATTTTTGAAAAATGTCGCATATAGAGGTCTATACCTCGCGATGAAATCATATGTTATTGTATTCGTCCTTATGGTTAAGGTCGGGTTATGACATGTGGTATCAGAGCGTTGGTCTTAGAGAACCAGAAAATTTGCATTAGTGTGTCTTATCGAGTTTGTTAGGATGCATTAGTGAGTCTGGACTTTGACCGTGTTTGATTTCGAAAACTATTGCTTATCCTTGTTGGTTAAAAAAAAATTAATATGTAAATATTATGTGGTACTAACGTGCTAGTTGTTATGTGATAGATGTTTGGATTAGAACTTGTTATCACATTCAGCGACTCCGAACCAGAATCTTCAGATGGTGTTCCAGTCATTAACCTGTCCGATGATAAAAACGATACCTTTGGGGAAGACTCAAAATTTTCGGATGAATCAATTGAAGAGGAACCGGAAAGTGATCCTGAGGAGGAAGAAATACAGGAAATTACGAAAGACAAGTTTGAAAGAGGAAAGAAACGAAAGGCTACTGAATTGGAAAATCCAAATCCCAAGTTTAGTGAGGATGTTGTGGCACCAACTCCACCAGACACTTCCACCCCTATTCCCGCTATTCCTATTAGTTCTATCCCGGCATCCAGTTCTTCAGCCCCTCCGCCAAAATGCAGAGAGACAGTCAAGATAACCTATAAGCGATTTCTTTGAACACAAACGTTTTGGGTTAAATGATGCGCTGTTGTTTTAAACCATGGGATCATATAACGTTTTGTATAATATTACTAGTGTAGTTTGCTTAATGTTTGATGTAAGATAAGCATATGTAAAATAGTGAAGTGTGAAATGCAATAATTTTCCATGTTTGAGTATTATTTGGGTGATAGTAATTGATTTTTGTACTAAGCTATTAAGTATGAACTTTAACGGGTAGGTACTACCCTAGATATAATTATAAAACGCTAATAAGAAGAAAAGGCTTTTATAATAATAACTGGTTCATATTATTAATAAGCTACGATGTACTGTAAATACATACTACATCTATAATATTCCATGTGAATAATTATTTTTTTTCATTCTTATTGAAGATTATGGCACGATTGAACCGAATGACGGGACAAGAAATTGAGGAACTCAGCAATCAGCGAGTGGACGACAGAATGTTATGGGTCGAGGCTGCGAGAGGTGCTGCAGTTAACCCAAATCCTCGTGTGGGATGTACTTACAAAACTTTTCAAGGTTGCAAGCCCTCATCATTCAGTGGAACAGAAGGACCAGTCGGTTTAACCCGGTGGATCGAAAAGATTGATTCTGTGTTTAAAATCAGTGGTTGTATTGAGAAGGACATGACCAAGTATGCATCGTGCACCTTACAAGATAGTGCACTCACATGGTGGAAAAACTATGTGAAGGCCGTAGGAGGAGATGTAGCTTATGATACTCCCTGGGAAGAATTCAAAACAATGCTAATCAACGAGTATTGTCCAAGGAACGAGGTTAGGAAGTTGGAAGCTGAATTACGAAGCCTGAAAGTTGTTGGTACTGAACTCACCAACTACAATCAGCGATTCATGGAATTAGCTTTGCTATGTCCCGAATTGGTACCAACCGAAGAACGGAAGATAGAACTGTACAAAGATGGTTTGCCTAAAAATTTCAAAGCAAATGTTACAGCATCGAAACCCAAGACTATTCACGAAGCCATCACCATGGCGAACGAGTTGATGGACTAGATTATTCTGGGTAAGAACACCGATGTCAAGACATCGGGAAACAAAAGAAAGTGGGAAGGTAATCATCAACAATCCAACAAGAAACAAGAAACCACGCAAGGTGCGGGTAGCAGTTCGAACTCAGGTTACAAAGGACGAAATCCTTTATGTAACAGATGCCACAAACATCACTCTGGTTATTGTAATGTGGTGTGTGAAAATTGTAATCGAAGGGGTCATCTTGCTGAAGATTGTCGGATTCCAGTTACAAATACAAATGGCACCAAGACTCCTGCCACTAATGCAAATAGAACTACCTTGGCCACTGTTACCTGTTATGGGTGTGGGAAACAGGGTCATTATAAGAGCCAGTGTCCGAATCCAGAGAAGAATAATGGATCTGCACGTGGAAGAGCATTTGTTATTAATGCTAGAGAGGCGTGTGAAGACCCGGAGCTTGTTACGGGTACGTTTACCATTAATAACTTATCCGCATCTATTATATTTGATACTGATGCCGATAGAAGTTACGTGAGTAGAGAATTTTACGCTAAATTGAATTTTTCATCATTACCTCTAGATGCTAAGTACATGATTGAGTTAGCTAATGGTAAACTAATTAAAGCCGATAAAATTTGCCGTGATTGTAAAATAAATTTAGCCGGAGAAATATTTAAGATTGATTTGATACCCGTAGAATTAGGAAGTTTTGATGTAATAGTCGGCATGGACTGGATTTCTAAAATAGGAGCTGAAGTTGTGTGTGCCAAGAAGGCAATTCGCATTCCTCGTAAGGATAAAATGCCAGTAATGATTTATGGAGAGAAGGGTAACTCAAAGCTAAAACTCATTAGTTGTTTGAAAGCTCAAAAGTGCTTGAAGAAAGGGTGTTATGCTATCTTAGCACATGTTAATAAAGTCAAAATGAAGGAAAAAGTGAAGAGCATCAATGGCGTGCCTGTGGCAAGAGATTTTCCTGAAGTCTTTCCGGAAGAGTTGCCGGGATTACCTCCATTTAGATCTGTAGAATTTCAAATAGATCTAGTACCAGGAGCTGCACCAGTGGCTCGTGCTTCATATAGACTTGCACCATCTGAGTTAAAAGAACTTCAGAGTCAGTTAAAACAATTACTGGACCGTGGATTCATACGACCAAGTACTTCACCGTGGGGAGCTCTGATTTTATTCGTCAAGAAGAAAGATGGATCTTTTAGGATGTGTATAGATTATCGTGAATTAAATAAGTTAACTATCAAGAATCGGTATCCACTACCGAGAATTGACGACTTATTTGATCAACTGCAAGGATCATGTGTGTACTCGAAAATTGACTTAAGATCGGGCTATCATCAATTACGTGTCAAAGAAGAAGATATTCCGAAAACTGCTTTTAGGACACGTTATGGTCATTACGAATTTTTGGTTATGCCGTTTGGGTTGACTAATGCGCCAGCTGTATTCATGGACCTCATGAATCGAGTTTGTAGTCCGTATTTAAATAAGTTTGTTATCGTTTTCATTGACGATATTCTTATCTATTCCAAGAGTGAGCAAGAGCATGAGCAGCATTTAAGGTTGGTATTAGAATTGTTAAGAAAAGAACAGTTATATGCCAAATTTTCTAAGTGTGCATTTTAGTTGAAAGAAGTGCAATTTCTTGGCCACGTTGTTAGTAGCAAAGGAATTCAGGTTGATCCAGCTAAAATTGAGGCCATTGAAAAATGGGAGACTCCTAAGACACCAACGCAGATACGCCAATTTTTGGGTTTAGCTGGTTATTATAGAAGGTTTATTCAAGATTTTTCCCGAATAGCTAAACCATTAACAGCGTTAACGCAAAAAGGGAAGAAGTACGAATGGACTTCTGAGCAGGAAAGTGCATTTCAATTACTGAAGAAGAAGTTGACTACGGCACCTATTTTATCGTTACCTGAAGGGAACGATGATTTTGAGATATATTGTGACGCTTCGCGACAAGGTTTTAGTTGCGTCCTTATGCAACGGAATAAAGTTATAGCATACGCATCTCGACAATTGAAGATTCACGAGCGGAATTATACGACGCATGATTTAGAATTGGGAGCAGTAGTGTTTGCATTGAAGATATGGAGACACTATTTATATGGGGTTAAATGCACTGTGTTTACTGATCATAAAAGCCTTCAACATATTTTTGATCAGAAACAGCTAAACATGAGGCAACGTAGGTGGGTCGAGCTGATAAACGACTATGATTGTGAGATTCGCTATCATCCCGGGAAAGCAAATGTAGTGGCCGATGCTCTAAGCAGAAAGGAATGGGAACCAATTCGAGTACGAGCGATGAACATAAAAATTCGCATGAATCTCAACTCACAAATCAAAGAGGCTCAACGAGAAGCTCTTACTAAAGAAAACATAGGAAATGAAATAATGAAGAAGTATGGGAAACAACTCGTTATACGGGAAGACGGAATTCGATATTTTGCAAAACGTATTTGGGTACCAAAGTTGGGTGGATTAAGGAAGTTGATATTGAACGAGGCACATAAGACAAGATACTCGATACATCCTGGAGTTGGAAAGATGTATCAAGATCTTAAGACGCATTATTGGTGGCCTAATTTAAAGACAGATGTTGCAACATATGTTGGGGAATGTTTAACTTGTTCCAAAGTCAAAGCAGAACACCAGAAGCCGTCAGGGTTACTTCAACAACCAGAAATCCCAGAATGGAAATGGGATGGAATTACCATGGATTTCATTACAAAGTTACCTAAGACTGCCTGGGGTTATGACACCATTTGGGTAATAGTTGATCGTCTCACCAAATCTGCACATTTCTTGCCTATAAAGGAAACAGATAGAATGGAGAAACTATTACGATTATACATAAAGGAAATTGTTTCAAGGCATGGAATACCTATTTCCATTATATCCGATCGTGATAGTAGATTTACATCAAAGTTTTGGCAATCACTACAGGAGGCCCTGGGAACTCGTTTGGATATGAGCACCGCATATCATCCACAAACTGACGGGTAGAGTAAAAGAACAATTCAGACTCTTGAAGACATGCTCAGGGCATGTGTGATTGATTTTGGAAACGGATGGGATAAGTATCTACCATTAGCAGAATTCTCGTATAATAACAGTTATCATGCAAGCATTAAAGCTGCACCATTTGAAGCACTGTATGGAAGGAAGTGTAGATCCCCTATTTGTTAGAATGAAGTAGGAGATCGACAATTAACTAGTCCCGAGATCATACACGAAACGACTGAGAAGATAGTACAAATCAAGGAGAGATTGAAAACAGCCCGTAGTCGCCAAAAGAGCTACGCGGATGTCCGAAGGAAACCAATAAAGTTTCAGATCGGTGACATGGTTATGCTAAAGGTGTCACCTTGGAAAGGTGTAATACGTTTTGGAAAAATGGGTAAACTGAACCCAAGGTATGTAGGCCTGTTCAAGATCATCGAACGCATCGGACCGGTAGCCTATCGACTCGAGTTACCACAACAACTCGCCGGAGTACATAATTCATTTCACGTCTCAAACCTCAAGAAATGTCTTGCAAAGGAAGATCTCACCATTCCTCTTGAAGAAATCCAAGTCGATGAGAAACTACAATTCATAGAAGAACCAGTCGAAATCATGGACCGTGAAGTTAAACGGCTCAAGCAGAGCAACATACCAATCGTTAAGGTTTGTTAGAATGCTCGAAGAGGTCCCAAGTTTACTTGGGAATGAGAGGATCAGATTAAACAAAAGTACCCACATTTGTTTCCCGAGAATGCAAAATAGGTACAACTTTAAAATTTCGGGACGAAATTTATTTAACGGGTAGGTACTGTAACGACCCGGATTTTTCCGATCGTTTTACACTTATAAGATTAATATTTACATAAATTAAACCTTACCATCATGATAAGCAATCTAAATTGTTGAGACTTATGTTTTTGAAAAGAGTTTTACACAACGTTTGACCGTCCAATTTGACCGATGATATCACGAACTATATAACATACGATAATTATACGTTTGTGTATATATATGTATTTTTATATATTTAACATGATCTAAGAATGTTTTAACATCTCATTGTGTACTAATAACAATGAGTTATAAGTATATTTTGAGACTACTAACTTAAGTTTTCAAAACGATAACTATATGTGACGTTCTTCGACTTAAATACTTAAAACTTATAATGCTTATACATGTATCGTATAGATATGTATTTTATCACTTTTAAAGGATTTATATACATAAAACAATATAATTATATTTACAAAAGATAGCTATATTTGAATCCTCGTTCCGTTTTCTCAAGATTTTTATACGTATATCTAGGGTATATGTACCCGTATCATACCCAGCTTCTATACGTATTTACTATTGATATATACACATCACAATCACTTTATTAGCAGCCATGAGTCAGCCAATTTTGGATCTTAGCATGCATGATTAATCAATTTGGCATATTACAAGACTTTTGCACAATATTACAAATTTATACATCTTTTTACCACCATTTATACTCCATTCCATTTTCATTTTTACTACATATTTTCTCTAATCAAAAACACACTCTTAGGAACCTTAAGTGTTCTTCATAATCTTAGCAAATAACCATGAAGATCTAGCTTTAAAAACAACCCTTAATCATCATAAGAAAATTCATTCAAGAACACTTCAAAAATCCTTCCAAGTAAACAAGTTTACTTCCAACCTTTCAATCCAACTCCACCACTCTTTTGATTCTAGGATTTTTCTCATCTCTTACAGTAACTTTGTCCAAGTAACTTGAGGTAGTAACCTTATTCATAATCTTATTCAATTCATATTCATATAGCTATCTTATTTTGTGGTATAAAATTTTAATAACAAGAACATAGTTTGAATGATTTCAAACTTGTTCGCAAACTAAATAGATCCTTCTAACTTGACTTTTAAAACACTTCAAGACCTGTAATATATCATAATGATATGCTAACTTAACAAGATATAACTTGGTTTTACAAAGAACACCTTAAAAAGTGAATCTACGTCGTCAGAGTGCAACCGGGGGCTGTTTTGGGTTGGATAATTAAAAACCATCTTAAGCTTTGAATTGGAAGTTCATATTCTGGAAAAATGATATTTATTATGAATATGTTAACACATAAAAATTTCATGGTTTAACTCAAAGTGTAAGTATTTTTAGAAAAATGATCATTAAACGTTGTTTTTATGATGGAAAATGATCACTTTCATAAGTTTCACCAAAGTTTGACCTATAACCTGTGATTTCAAATACAACCTAAGGTATTTTCAGTTCATATTCTTAAAATTTGACTCGATCCAAGGAAGTGGCAAGTTGAACCAACAAAAACGGAGTTGTAATGAAGAAACTACGACTAAAACAAGATCGGGTATGCGAAGCTAGTTTAGCTACGAAAATATTTGGAGAAAAATTAAATTAATCATATATTTCTAATTAATATGATATTTCATATATATTTACTTATGATTTGATTTTATATATTTCAGGACCACCCGTAAACAACACGAGAAGATTAATCATAAGACCTCATGATTGTACGCAACACGTCATTTGACAACACGGTACTTTATGTACGCAACACGTCATTTGACAACATGGTACCATGGGTCAAGATTAATTCTGATCAATACGAATACGATGGGGTCTTTATTTATTTTATTGAGCAACTAATTGTGGACCACTAACATCGGACTGCTAACTACGGACTAAGAAAATATTAAAAGTATTAAAAGTATATATACATATATATATGTAACGATTACTTAAAAAGAAAATATGTTGATATATTATATATATGGTTAGGTTCGTGATATCTATCGGAGACCAAGTCGTGATAAATACCTTCAAGGCAAAAGTGAGTATATAGTCCCACTTTTAAACTCTAAATATTTCGGGATGAGAATTCATGCATTTTATGATTTACGTTATGGACACAAGTGATTAAAAATATATATTCTACGTTGAGTTGTACCACTAGCATACTTCCCTGTAACTTGGTAACTATTATTTACATGAGGTATTGTAAACGCAAATCCTGTTGATAGATCTATCGGGCCTGACAACCCCAACCGGACTGGATGACCAGTATTCAACGGTTGCACAGTACTTCGTTTCGGTGACTACACTTGGTACGATGTAGTAAGATTTCATAATAAAGGGAATATGCGACGTTGATTAAATGTTAAGTATGGTTATCAAGTGCTCAACAACTTAGAATATTTTTATTAAAACGTTTATATATGAAATCTTGTGGTCTATATTTATAACGCTTCCGGCATTAAACCTATATCTCACCAACTTTATGTTGACGTTTTAAGCATGTTTATTCTCAGGTGATAACTAAAAGCTTCCGCTACAACATGTTGAATTTAAGCAAGATCTTGAGTATGCATATTTGTGTCAAAAATAAAACTGCATATCGGAGGATTTGTAATGTAAAATATGTTGGAGGTCGTATTGTTATTATCACATGTAAAGTTTGTAAGTCTAAGATTATCGCTAAACGATAATTATTATTAAGTTGTTTAAACCTTGTATTTGTAATAAAAGCTATGGTTTGTATTGTAAAAACGAATGCAGTTTTTGAAAAATGTCGCATATAGAGGTCAATACCTCGCGATGAAATCATATGTTATTGTATTCGTCCTTATGGTTAAGGTCGGGTTATGACACCGTAGGATGTATAGAATGTCCATGCTGGACATGGCCAGGGCTTTACAGATTTACACTCCTGGTGAATTACTACTACCCGATTGTACAAATTTAATTTATCATGGGGAGCGGGTAGATAGGAATTTTGACGCAAACGCCGTCTGGAGGCGTATGTCAGATTATAATGTTTTTTCGCTAGGAGGAAGACACTCCTACTTAGATATTAACAAAGCAGAGCTACGTATTATACATAGATTTTTAGCTAATTCGATTACACAAAGAGGTAAAAACAAGGAAAAGATGACCTTACACGACTTATTTTACCTTAAGTGTATTCAAAACACTAGAAGCTTTGTTAATATCCCTTACTGTGTTGGTTTTTATCTGTCCAAAGTAGTGGCAGGAATACAGGACGGGGGAATAATAGGAGGAGGTATTTTTGTTACTCTCATTGGAGAGTATTTAGGTGTAGATATGGATCAAGGGGGTCCACTTTTGGTATGTTGGGAACAGGATGATACTTTAGGATTGAAGGTCTATCAGGGTGCTAAGGTATTAAAGAGCAGATGCAATCAGGCGATACCATATGATGGTAATCATCCTCAAGTAGAGAGAGGTTCAGATGAGGAAATGGGGGAAGCAGATGACATTAGGGATGTCATTAGGGAGGCTATGACTGACGTCTACCAACGTATAGATGAGGTAGAAATGACAAACCAGGATAGACATAGTCGATACGAGCAGTGGCACGCCCAGGATGTGTACGAGCATTCTAGGCAACGACAGCATGATAGATGGCACTATCATCAGCATCAGATCATGAGCCAGCTATCACCTCAGGATCACTACGTACCGACCAGACCTGCTTACTATCCTCCACACCAGCCCGATATGCGACCACCATTTACTCTCTACGACCCTAACCAGGCCTATCAGTACACCTATCACCAACCATGGAACCCGACCGACGACATGAACTGGAACCCCTATCCAGATTGATATAGTTCCCGTTGGTGATTTCTTTGATTTTTATCTTTTTATTATTTCTATTTATTTATGTTTAAACATATAATATTGTGATACTTTTATTGCAATGTTTAATATTTTTATTATGTTGTACTAATATTTCATATTTGATTTGAAAGTGGGATGTTAAGTCCCATTTCAAATTATCATGCATGTTATTATTTGTATGTATGTATATTGTCAATTGTGCACAACAGGGTAAAACAAGCGCATTTTCAAACACTGGCATTAAGTTCAGCAAAAGCTGCTAATTTTGACGACAAAGCGAAAAACAAATGTGATGTAACAACAAGACGGAATGAACAAATGATGTGCACCATTTATCATTCAACAAACAAACGCTAATATGTTTGGAAACTTTGGTAAAATTTAATCATTTTTCTATGCTAATCACCCTCAATAATTTAAATTATTACTGATTTCTTGCAAATGAGGGCATTGCAAGATCTTAAGTGTGGGAAGGGGTTAAATTCTTTCGGATTTTTAAAATTTTAACTTATACACTTAGTTACCATTAAAAATACTAGTAACGCAGTAGTTGTATTAGAATCTAGTGCTCTCTGATAATAAAGAACAGCCCTAGTCTTATATACTGACTACCCAATTCTAGTAAAATTTTTCAAAATTTTCAAATAAATGAATTCAAAATCATGTTTATACATATTTATGAGCGATAAAACTAGGTGTTAACACCGAAATTATTGTTACCTCGGAAAAGACATAAATTGAGAAACAATCCAAAATGTTAGAATTCATTTAAAATATAATAGAGGACAATAAAAAGGCAAAGAAAGGAAAATAAAAGCCAAGTGTGGGAAAAATTTACCAAGTTATTTAGAACATATGACACATATTTTTGTGCAAATAATTGAAGATACTTTTGTTTTGGACAAAATTAACCATTTTACTCGATAAATTGTAATATATTTGAAAGAAAGATGGATCTACACGATGAATCAATTCCATCATTAAAAGGAAGTAAAGTCTTCCAAAAAAGACACGCGCTTCTTAATTTAGGTCAGGAAGTTGTCGTCCAGACCAGTTGTAGAGTCTACGAAAAACCTTGAAAAGTTTTCTCGAAAATCAGCTGGAAATCCACGGACCTCAGCATCAAACAGGGTCGCCAAGTGGTCAGACTTATCCTAACCATGAGAGGATCTGTCTCGTAAAATGGGGAGGGCACCGTGCAAATTAGCTTGATAAGACTAATGAATCAGATCCCCAGAAAGGATAATCTCCTTAAAAGATCAAAAAATCAGCTTTTAAGACTGATACTACTCAATCCTTGAGATTGACTTTTAAAGATTGAGAATTTAAACTCATGGAATTCAATGATATCTAAACTCGAGCTTGAACGAGAAAATATTTTGATCAAATTACAAACTGATTTGTTTTCTGAAAACCCATTTTCAATACGTTCATTACCATTGAACGTAAAATCCTAGGAATTCACCTGGAATTCATTAGGTCACCTGAACCAAATCGGGTGTCAACCGTAAGAACGGTGGTTGCATAGCATGGTCACAGACAGGACCTTGTGCCAGACCGAAAAACTATAGGGTGATCTTTACTATTGCTCCTACCAAGGATAGTAATTGCATCCGACACGTTATAGACCATAATTAAAAGCATGTCACGGGACATTACCTTAACAGTTGCTTGTTCAACGCTTTCCTTTACAACCGAACGGTAGTTTACCGAAAGGTAATATACGGAGCAAGTAAACTGGACGTGTTGATTTCCCAATACAAGGTTAGCAAGTGGGTGACACAAAACTATAAGTTTTGAGCTAAAATTTTCAAACATGAAACCCACCAAACCCACAAAAACATTTTGCAAACACCGGTGAAGGGTTATTCCGGAAAACTTATCTAGGGTAAAAGCTAGATTGAATTTTCAAAAAGATCAAATGTTTTCATAAAGATCCAATTTCCTAAAGGATCTAAATTTTCATAGTCATGTGGGACTGTAAACCACAACGTTACTACCATTATTCATACCGCCGTATAGAAATCACTGATGTACAAAATGTGAAGAATAAAGAAGTGATTCTAGTATGTTTTTATTTCAAGACTATATTGCTTGAGGACAAGCAATGCTCAAGTGTGAGAATATTTAATAATGCTAAAAACGAACATATATTTCATAGCATTATCCCTCAAGAAAAACAAGCTTTTAGTTGCAAATGTTCTATTTACAAGTGATATTCGTTTAAATAAAAAAAGGTGAAGACAAAAGACAGATTCGACGAATTGAAGACGCAAACGACCAAAAAGCTCAAAAGTACAAAGTACAATCAAAGTGGTTCAAATTATTGATGAGAAACGTCTCAAAATTACAAGAGTACAAGACGCGAAACGCAAAATACAAGATATTAAATTATACGCAAGGACGTTCGAAAATCCAGAACCGGGACCAAAGTCAACTTTCAACGCGCGACGCAACGGAGCAAAAATTACAAGTCAACTATGCACATAAATATAATATAATATAATATATATATATAATTCTTAAAAGTATTTATATATTATATATATTTAATAAAACCGTCGGTAAGAAGAAAACAACAACATGTGAGCTCTCCCAGCTGGCCATGCGATCGCATGGCCAGGAAGAAGAAAATCCATGCGATCGCATGGCCCCAATATGCTGGCCACATCTATAAATTTCGCAGTTTTGGTAGAACAAAAACACATCTTTTTCTTTCTCCATCTCTCAAACGTATATATATATATATATATATATATATATATATATATATATATATATATATATATATATTATAATTTTAATTTTAATAATAAGGGTATGTTAGCGAATGTTGTAAGTGTGTAAGTCGAAATTCTGTCCGTGTAACGCTACGCTATTATTAATCATTGTAAGTTATGTTCAACCTTTTTAAATTAATGTCTCGTAGCTAAGTTATTATTATGCTTATTTAAGCCGAAGTAATCGTGATGTTGGGCTAAATATTAAAATTGGGTAATTGGGCTTTGTACCATAATTGGGGTTTAGACAAAAGAACGACACTTGTGGAAATTAGACTATGGGCTATTAATGGGCTTTATATTTGTTTAATTAAATGATAGTTTGTTAATTTAATATAAAGATTTACAATTGGACGTACCTATAAATAACCATATACACTCGATCGAACACGATGGGCGGGATATTTATAAGTACTAATAATCGTTCATTTAACCGGACACGGGAATGGATTAATAGTCAATGGACTTATTAAAACAGTGGTGAATTATATACAAGGAAAATTGGTGTAATTATAGTTTAAGTCCCCAATTAGTTGAAATATTTGACTTCGGATATAAGGATAATTTGACGAGGACACTCGCACTTTATATTTATGACTGATGGACTGTTATGGACAAAAACCAGACGGACATATTGAATAATCCAGGACAAAGGAAAATTAACCCATGGGAATAAACTAAAATCAACACGTCAAACATCATGATTACGGAAGTTAAAATAAGCATAATTCCTTTATTTCATATTTAATTGCACTTTTAATTATCGTATTTTTTAATTATCGCAATTTTATTTTATCGCACTTTTATTTATCGCAATTTCATTATCATTATTTATTTTACGCTTTAAATTAAGTTATATTTATTTTTAATATTAGGTTTTAACTGCGACTAAAGTTTTAAAATCGACAAACCGGTCATTAAACGGTAAAAACCCCCTTTTATAATAATAATACTACTTATATATATTTATATATTTACAAATATAGTTTTAAAAATATAGCGTTAAACTTGGCTAAGATCCCTGTGGAACGAACTGGACTTACTAAAAACTAAACTACTGTACGATTAGGTACACTGCCTATAAGTGTTGTAGCAAGGTTTAGGTATATCCATTCTATAAATAAATAAATATCTTGTGTAAAATTGTATCGTATTCAATAGTATTTCCTTGTAAAAATTAATAGTATTTTGTACCCCTTCGCTTTAACATCATTTGCTCAATTCGTTTTCCAATTTCAAACCTTCACTTTTTCTGAGTTTTGCCAACACATTATTCTTTATCATCAAACTTCTGACTGTTAAAGTCGTTTATAATTTTTGTTGCTTCATTCAGCTTTTTCAACATTCAGAGTATTGATTCGTAGACTGGGTGCTTTTCAGAAACTTCACATTCGAAGTATGTAAGTCTAGGAGATAAACGTTATATGTATATATATATATATATATATATATATATATATATATATATATATATATATATATATATATATATATATATATATATATATATATATATATATATATATATATATATATATATATATATATATATACATATATATATAACGGTTGGTGTAGAATTGCTGCGAAACTCAAGAATAATGATTCAAGCTTTTTGGTATGGCAATTACCATTACAAGATGCAGATGAGTACATGATAGGGTTTTCTATGAATAAGTATAGTGATTTTTCTGAGAGATTTAAGTCAAGGAGTAACGAAGTTGCTGGTAAGGTTATTGCTAATGTGGCAAGATATAAACGGTTCTCCGGTAACGATGATGAAGGGGTAATCTTTATAATAAGGTTTATTCGAATGAAAAATTGAAGTTGATTTGCTGGAGCTGTGACAAAATTTGCTAATTTGAAAAAAATTGCAATGTTATTTTCGGTAATAACAATGCCAAAGGATCTAGCACAGATACGTGATAAACATTTACTCAAGTTCCGAGTGTTTTTCAGGTGCATAACTATATGCATCAATCTTTTCTTCCGTAGATGAATTGCGGTTGGTTCATCCTCTCGATTGAGGTGTTTTCAAGAATCGTGAAAGGTTTGAACGCAGATTGTAATCATCAAGATACAAATGAGGTTTAAGATGAAATCAAGTGGCAAACTTGAAGAGATGTTTAGTTTCATATGTTATAATCAATATTTTAATTCATTTTAATTGTCCAATGTCATTAGTCCACAATCGATAGTCCACAGTTAACAGTCCAATAATTCATATATAATTTAATATATAATATTCAAATTAATTAATACGTATCGTGATCCGTGTACATGTCTCAGACTCGATCACAACTCAAAGTATATATATTATTTGAGAATCAACCTCAACCCTGTATAGCTAATTCTATCATTACTGCATATAGAGTGTCTATGGTTATTCCAAATAATATATATGGATGCATCGATATGATATGTCAAAACCTTGTATACGTGTCCCAATATTTAAAATGCGTAAAATAAATAACAGAAATTAAATGACGATAAATAAAGTGCGTAAACTAAATAACAGAAATTAAATGACAATAAATAAAATTGCGAGAATTAAAATTGCGAGAAATAAATTGCGATAAATAAATGTAATAAGGATTTAACAGTTAGCTAGGAACAGTTAGCTAAGATTTTGTTAGCGTGGATTCTTAACAAAATTTCTCATAATTAATTTATCGGTTTCTAACAAATTTTATTTTATCCAATGTTTTCTTCATTATGCCACTTGTTGAATTCTGATAGGTCAAAATCCAAATATGAAATTGAATGAAAATGGTTATTCTGTGGTGAACGGATTCGTATAGCTGTGGGTGTAAGTAGGATAGTAAATGACTGTTGAATCAGATTCGAAGAATGTACAGTGTAACTTATTAAAGTGAAATCTAAATATTCCTCGGGTATTACCTACCCGTTAAAATATTTTCACCATTAACAGTTTGTACAAAAGAATTTTTAATTACAATCTTTATGAAAATATACATACATATATATTTTCTTCAGATGTAATCATGGATTTAATGAGTCAATATGATATTAAACTCATTTGTTTTACCGTTAAAACAAGAATATATAATCTTTAAAACATTAAAGATTACATAATCGTCATGTCGAACGAAAATAAATGCTGTAGAACGTCATGTAGAACGATGATTATGCTCGAGGTACAGATTGACATATTGAGGCATGTGATGTTGAAACTTGGGTTGTTGGTGGTACTGGTGTTGCCGGTGCTATTGTGGAAGCTGGTAAGTTTTGCACCATATTCTCCGAATTTATTACACGAGTGCGAAGCTCGTTGACTTCTTCCATTACTCCAGGATGATTGTCGGTCGGAGTGAGCGGATGAATAAGGTTTAGAATTGTGGATAATATATAATAGTTACGATATATCCTGGAAATGAGGGTGAAAATGGTGTTTTGTACTGATTCGCCGGTAAGTATTTCAGGTTCTTCGCCTAGAGGGAAATTTGGTTGGTGGAAAGGAATTTCCTTCTTCTCGTTTCCGTTGATTAAGTCAACTACAGACTCATCAGATGAATTGGGGATGGATGATTGGTTGATTCATTCTGGTGACACTGCTTTCGAAGCTTAGGTGAAACTCTATATCGGAATAGCTGTCGGAATCCGAGGAATTCGAACTGATTGAGGGATTCATCTCGTACGATCAGATGAAGGATTTTCGATAAGAAATAGATTATAGGATGTAGATTAGTACCCTGCAATACATAATTTACATATGCATATATAATACTAAAATCCCATAAGTTACGGAGGAATCTACGGAAACTGTCAGGCAAAGGTAACAATAACAGATACGCTAAGGTATGAATTTATCTATACACTGTCTATGCAATATAGGCAGTAAGACATGTCTAGACTTTAAGGATGATAAGCAAATAATTTTCGACACTAAATGATAAGCAAAACTTTTGACATGCAGACACGGTCAAAGTCTACACTCACGAATGTATCTAAACAACTATCAGTTAGACACACTAATGCAAGACCTAGTTCGCTAAGACCACCTCTCTGATACAACATGTCGTGACCCGTCCTAATCCATCTGGACGAATACATTACATTTGGTTACATCGTGAGGTACTTGACCTCTATATGATACATTTTACAAACATTGCATTCGTTTTTAAAAGACAAACTTTCATTATATCGACAGTTGACGGCATGCATACCATTTCATAATATATCCAACTATAATTGACTTAGTAATAATCTTGATGAACTCGACGACTCGAATGCAACGTCTTTTGAAATATGTCATGAATGAATCCAAGTAATATCTCTAATATGAGCAAATGCACAGCGGAAGATTTCTTTCATACCTGAGAATAAACATGCTTTCAAGTGTCAACCAAAAGGTTGGTGAGTGATGTGCGTAGAGGTGTATATGAAATAGCTTTATTTTTACAACGAAATACTATTAAATATGATACAATTTTACACAAGATATTTATTTATTTATAGAATGGATATACCTAAACCTTGCTACAACACTTATAGGCAGTATACCTAATCGTACAGTAGTGTAGTTTTTAGTAAGTCCGGTTCGTTCCACAGGGAAATCTTTTAAACAAATCTTAATGCTATATTAGTTTTAATTTATAAAAATACAAATATATATATAAGTAATATTATTATTAAGGGGGGTTTTTACCGTTTAATGACCGGTTTGTCGATTTTTAAAACTTTAGTCGCAGTTAAAACCTAATGTAAAATATTAAATAAATAAAAGACTTAATTTAAAGCGTAAAGTAAATAACGATAATGAAATTACGATAAATAAAAGTGCGATAAAATAAACTTGCTATAATTAAAAAGTACGATAATTAAAAATGCAATTAAATACAATAACAATAAATAAAAGTGCAATTAAATACAATAACAATAAATAAAAGTGCAATAATTAGAAGTGCAATTAAATATAAAATAAAGGAAATTAAATATGAAATAAAGGAATTATGCTTATTTAAACTTCCGTAATCATGATGTTTGACGCGTTGATTTTAGTTTTATGTCCATGGGTTAATTGTCCTTTGTCCTGGATTATTTAATATGTCCGTCTGGTTTTTGTCCATAACAGTCCATCAGTCATAAATATAAAGTGCGAGTATCCTCGTCAAATTATCCTTATACCCGAAGTTAAATATTCCAACTAATTGGGGACTTAAACTGTAACAAGGTTTTAATACTTTGTTTAATAATTACACCAGGTTATCGACTGCGTGTAACCCAAGATTTTAATACTTTGTTATCAATTATGCCAAGTGTCCTTGTACATAATTTTACCCCTGTTTTAATAATTTCATAGACTATTAATCCATTCCCGTGTCCGATTAAATGAACGATTATTCGTACATATAAATATCCCGCCCATCGTGTCCGATCGAGTGTATGTGGTTATTTATAGGTATGTCCAATTGTAAATCTTTATATTAAAATTAACAAACTATCATTTAGTTAAACAAATATAAAGCCCACTAATAGCCCATAGTCTAATTTCCACAAGTGTCGTTCTTTTGTCCAAACCCCAATTATGGTATAAAGCCCAATTACCCAATTTTAGTATTTAGCCCAACATCATGATTACTTCGTTTTAAATAAGCATAATAATAACTTAGCTACGAGACATTAATGTAAAAAGGTTGAACATAACTTACAATGATTAAAAATAGCGTAGCGTTACACGGACAGAATTTCGACTTACACCCTTACAACATTCGCTAACATACCCTTATTATTAGAAATTAAAATTAAAATTATAATTATAATATATATATATATATATATATATATATATATATATATATATATATATATATATATATATATATATATATATATATACGTTGAGAGTTGGATGGATGGATATATTTATTTTACGTTCACCAAACCGCGAATTTATAGGCATGTGGGCTGAAAAAGGGCCTCATACGATCGCATGAGTTTTGCCCTTCAAGGCCATACGATCGCATGGCCAGCTGGGGAGGCTCAAAAGTCTTTAAAAACGTGGGCTGCTTATTTATTTATTATATAATATAATATATATAATTAAATTTAATTATATATATATTATATTATATTCTTGTACTCCGTTGACTTGTAATTTTTAGTCCGTTGCGTCGAGCGTTGAGAGTTGACTCTGGTCCTGGTTCCGGATTTTCGAACGTCCTTGCGTACAATTTAATATCTTGTACTTTGTGTTTTGAATCTTGTACTCTTGTAATTCTGAGACATTTCTTATCAATAATTGGAACCTCTTTGATTGTACTTTGTACTTTTGAGCTTTTTGGTCGTTTGCGTCTTCAATTCGTCGAATCTGTCTTTTGTCTTCACCTTTTATTATTTAAACGAATATCACTTGTAAATAGAACAATTGCAACTAAAAGCTTGTCTTTCTTGAGGGATAATGCTATGAAATATATGTTCGTTTTTAGCATTATCAAATATTCCCACACTTGAGCGTTGCTTGTCCTCAAGCAATATAGTCTTTAAATATACTAGAATCACTTCTTTATTCTTCACACTTTGTACATCAGTGATTTCTTTACGGCGGTATAATCAATGGTAGTAACGATGTGGTTTACAGTCCCACATGACTATAAAAGTTTAGATACATTAAGGAAATTGGATCTTTATGAAAATATTTGATCTTTTGAAAATTCAATCTAGTTTTTACCCTAGATAAGTTTTCCGGAATAACCCTTCACCGGTGTTTGCAAATTCTGTTTGTGGGTTTGGTGGGTTTCAGATTTGAAAATTTTAGCTCAAAACTTGTGGTTTTGTGTCACCCACTTGCTAACCTTGTATTGGGAAAGCAACACGTCCAGTATACTTGCTCCGTATATTACCTTTCGATAAACTACCGTCCGGTTGTAAAGGAAAGCGTTGAACAAGCAACTGTTAAGGCAATGTCCCCTGACATGCTTTTAATTATGGTCTATAACGTATCGGATGCAATTACTATCCTTTGTAGGAGCAATAGTAAAGCTCACCCTTATAATTTTCCGGTCTGGCACAAGGTCCTGTCTTTGACCATGCTATGCAACCACCGTTCTTACGGTTGACACCCGATTTGGTTCAGGTGACCTAATGAATTCCAGGTGAATTCCTAGGATTTTACGTTCAATGGTAATGAACGCATTGAAAATGGGTTTTCAGAAAACAAATCGGTTTGTAATTTTGATCAAAATATTTTCTCGTTCAAGCTCGAGTTTAGATATCATTGAATTCCATGAGTTTGTAATTCTCAATCTTTAAGGTCAATCTCAAGGATTGAGTAATATCAGTCTTAAAAGCTGATTTTTGATCTTTAAGGAGATTATCCTTTCTGGGGATCTGATTCATTAGTCTTATCAAGCTAATTTGCACGGTGTCCTCCCCATTTTACAAGACAGATCCTCTCATGGTTAGGATAAGTCTGACCACTTAGCGACCCTGTTTGATGCTGAGGTCCGTGGATTTCCTGCTGATTTTAGTGATGACTTTTCTAGATTTTTCGTCAACCTACAGCTGGTCTGGACGACAACTTCATGACTTAAATCAAGAAGCACGTTTCTTTTTCGGAAGACTTTACTTCCTTTTAATGATGGAATTGATTCATCGTGTAGATCCATCTTTCTAACAGTAAATCGGGTAAAAATGTTTAGTTTAGTCCAAAGCAAAAGTATCTTCAATTATTTGTTACAGAAATATGTGATATATATTTAAGATAACTTGGTAAATTTTCCCACACTTGGCTTTTATTTTCTTTTATTTTCCTTTTTATTGTCCTCTATTCTATTTTAAATGAATTCTAACATTTTGGTTTGTTTCTCAATTTATGTCCTTTCCGAGGTAACAATAATTTCGGTGTTAACACCTAGTTTTATCGTTCATAAATATGTATAAACATGATTTTGAGTTCATTTAATTGAAAATTTTAAAAAATTTTACTAGAAGTGGGTAGTCAGTATATAAGACTAGGGCTGTTCTTTTTTATCATAGAGCACTAGATTCTAATACAACTACTACGTTACTAGTATTTTTAATGGTAACCAAGTGTTTAAGTTAAAAATTTTAAAAATCCGAAAGAATTTAACCCCTTCCCACACTTAAGATCTTGCAATGTCCTCATTTGCAAGAAATTAGTAACAATTTAAATTATTGAGGGTGATTAGCGTAGAAAAACCGATTAAATTTTACCAAAGTTTCCAAACATATTGGCGTTTGTTTGCTGAATGATAAATGGTGCACATCATTTGTTCATTCCGTCTTGTTGTTACATCACATTTGTTTTTCGTTTTGTCGTCAAAAGTACTAGCTTTTGCTGAACTTAATGCCAGTCTTTGAAAATGCGCTGTTTTACCCTGTTTTGTACAATCGACAATATACATACAATACAAATATAAACATGCATGGCAATTTGAAATGGGACTTAATATCCCACTTTCAAATCCTAAATGTGAAATATTAGTACACAATAATAATAAAAATGATAAAAAATTACATAAATATATCCAATAACATAAGTTTAAACATGAATAATTAAAAAGATAAAAACATAAAAGTAACCAATGGAACTAAATCAGTCTGGATAAGGGTTCCAGTTCATCTCGTCAGGTGGGTTCCATTGTTGGTTATAGGTGTTCTGATAGGCTTGGTTATAGTCATACCGGTTAAAGGGTGGTCGGATGTCGGGGTTGTGTGGCGAAAAATGAGCAGGTCGAGTAGGCACGTAATTATTTGGTACCTGATATGATAGTTGGCTCATGATTTAGTGCTGATGAACTAACCAGCTATCATGTTGGCGTCACCTATAATCCTCGTATACTCGCTTGGAGTTCCACTGCTCGTACATACTATGTCTGGCCGCGCTCGTCATTGCTTCCTCATCTATACGAACATGGACGTCAAGAATAGCATCTCGTAAGACATCCCTAATGTCTTCTGCCTCCTCCATTTCCTCGTCTGAGCCCCTTTCTACCTGTGGATGAGGGCCCTCATAGGGTACTGCCTGGTTGCGTCTACTTTTCAATACCTTAGCACCCACATAAACTTTCAATCCTAAAGGCTCAACATGTTCTCTACAAAGCTGTAATGGACCCCCTTGGTTCCTATCAACACCTAAATGCTCTCCAATGAGAGTAACAAAAATACCTCCTCCTATTATACTCCCGTCCTGCATTCCTTCTACCATTTTAGATAAATAGAAACCAACACAGTAAGGGATATTGACAAAGCTTCTAGGATCCCGAATACACTTTAGGTAGAATAAATCATGTAAGGTTATTTTTTCTTTATTGTTATCTCTTTGTGTAATCGAGTTAGCCAAAAATCTATGAATGATACGAAGCTCGGCTCTGTCAATATGTGTATAGGAGTGTCCTCCCGCTCGTGTAAAAATATCAAAATGTGACATACGCCTCCAAATGGCGTCAGCGTCAAAGTTGCTATCTACCCTTTCACCATAATGAATCAAATTTGTACAATCGGGTAGTAGCAACTCACCAGGAGTATATATCTGTAAAGCCCTGGCCATGTCCAACATGGACATTCTGTACATCCTACCACCAAGGATAAACCTAAGAAATCTTCTATCATCTATTCTAACTATATTTGTATCAAGTGATACAGTACTCATGAGCTCAACACACCATTCCTTATATACAGGTCTACGAATGGTGAAAAGACGTTCCCAATCTATAAAAGAAGAGTTCCCGTACCTCTGAATCAATAGCAGTCTGACTCTATTAGCTAGCTGGACTCTTTCCAAAGGATCCCAATCGATTACCCTTGTCACCTCTACATTTTTAGTTACCAATCTGAATTTGTTCCTTTGATATGTCTCGTAATCCCTCCATCTTCTATCAAATCTCAGATTAGGATGCAAAGTGTGCTCAGGAATCATTGGGTATTCTACTGGCGGCCTCATCGGGAATACTATGAATTCATTAACAAACTGTACCGGATCATAATAAGGTACGTGTTGATCAGGCTGTTGTTGTGGTTTCTGTTGTGGTTCTTGTTCGGGTTCTGACTCGTGTTGCATTTCTGGTTCTGGTTCTGGTGCTGGAGCAGGCTGTCTAGATGATGATGCTCCTGAACCTCCAGTATCGACTTTCTGCAAAACACATTAAACACAAAATTTGTGCATCCAAATATGCATTAGTGTTAGCAAAATTACAACTTAAAACAATCACAATAACATGTTAAATCAAACTTAAACTTATACGCATTTTCACAATTTTTACAATTCTACACTTTTTCAAATAAGCACATATGAAAATGTAGACAAAGTTTATAAGCATTTAACTCAAATAACATGTCAAAATAGTCATTACTAACAATTAAACAAGTCTGAAATGGCAATTATATCAAATTAATCAAGTTCATGAATTTTGTACTTAAAAAGTCCACTTTAATCTTCAAAAATCATGTTTAGGATCAATGTTTGGATCATTTAACTACCTAAACATGTTACACTACTCAATTTAGCAATAATTCATGACAAAAATCGGCCATAACCTGTTTATGTCAAAAAGGCCCAAATTATTCAAGAACACAAACCCTAGATTTCTAAAAATTTTGAAGTTTTTGGCTTCAAATCATGTTAAATAGCATCAATCTAGGTTATACATGCATAAAATACTAACAATTTAACACTAATTACACTAGAAATTAACAAAATTGCATTAGGTAAAATATTGGTAATTATCACAAAAACTAGGAATTTATAGAGTTTAGGGGTGTAATTTTTACCTTTTTGCTGAAGAATGAGAATCTAGGCATGATTAGAGCAAGAAAAATGACGAATTACGGTGGAAAAATGATGAAATTTGAGAGGATTTTGAGTATTTTTCGTATGTGTTGTGTGTTTTGTGTGTTGAAGAACAGAACAAGCGACTGCTTGTATCAGGCCTGATTTTACTCCCCATGCGATCGCATGGAAACAAAGGCCTAACTCCATGCGATCGCATGGAGTCCCGGGTACAGTACTTTTGCATTTTTTTTTTATATTAAACCTTATACTTTATAAAAATTATAATTAATTAAATTCTAAAAATTTTGTTTTTCTTTAGGAGCGAGGGTGTTTCGGATCGTTGTCCTAGTCCGTCCCTCGACAAAATTTTAAAATTTGTCACTTTTTAAACGCGGTTTTTAAAAGTAAAGATTTTTGGGTTTTTTAAATGTTTTTTGGCATACTTTAATTCAATAAGATTAAAAATAATGATAATAAAAGTTCTCGTCCCTCCCTCGGGTAAAGCAATTTCGGTTCAAAGACCTAGTCTTCAACTCAAGACGAATTTTAAAAATCATATTTTTGACTTATCGAAATAAAGTAAATTTTTGTTTTTAAATTCACACCAAACTTAAATTTAATTTTGTTTTTATACATATAAGCTTATATTAAAAAATATTAATTTTTCAAATATTTACAATTTTAAATATATATATTAATTTAAAAAGTTTACAATATTATTTTAATATTAATTTTAAAAACAAAGTAAAAATAAAATTAAAAATCTTTTTGGCTTTTATCCCACTTTAATCAATCAAATATTATCAAAAACATACGCCCCTCTTTTCGGTAAAGTAATTTTGGTTTCATGACCTAATTTAACTCATGACGAATTTTTGAAATATTTTGGGTTGATTGATTAAAGATATTTATACCTTAAGAATAAACGTTAAATTTCGCAGTGATGTAATAAATTTTTGAATGATAATAATAATTTTGGTCGCAAGACCTAATTTTATCGAATACCAATTTAATACTTTATAGCGAACAAATTAGCGTTTAATATCAAAAGGTTAAAAATAAAAATAAAAATAAAAACTGTACAAACTTACCTGTGAGATAGTATTTTTAGTGATATGCTCTAGCCCATTCATAAGATAGTCGGACTAATTGGTTTTCCATGGCTACATAGGCGTAACCTCGAGCATTCAGTGTTTTTTCTTCTAAACATATGAACGGTCCGTCTCTGCATAAAGTAACAAATTCGGTGTTTAATAGGTTTGATTATTTGAACATTTACTTTCGTGTGACCATTTTCCGCATTTGTGACATCTTTCAAGGTGTCATGCTCTTCTTTTCGCTGCGGATTTTGATTTTCCTTTACCAAATTGTAACTTATTATCTTCGCATCTGGATTCTTTTCTTACTCCGTCCAATTTTTCTCTGATTACTGATACTATTTCACTTGGAAGGGTGTCATTATTACGTTTAGTAATCAAAGCGTGTAGCATTAGACCATGATTTAATTCACAGGAAGTCTTCATTTCGAAAAACCTAAAAAAATAAAAATTCAGAATGGGGGGGGGGGAAGACTAGTTCTTTAGGGTCTGCTAGGGAAAGACCATTCGGGTTCCATTTTCGAGAACTACACGAAAACAGAAAATCTAACTCTAACAGAAATACATATTATTCTTTAAAATACTTGATTCTCCCCACACTTAGTTAGCTGTGGGATCGAAATTGTGATTAACTTCGTTGTCAACTTCCATCGGACTATCTATGTAATGTTTAACTCTGTGACCATTAACCTTAAATTCAATTCCATTTGAATTTATTAATTCTACTGTTCCGTATGGGAAAACTCTTTTGACTATAAATGGTCCAGACCATCTTGATTTCAATTTTCTAGGAAATAGCTTGGATCGTGAATTGAAAAGAAGAACTCTGTCTCCTTCTTTAAATTCTTTTGAACTTCTGATTCTTTTATCATGCCATTTCTTCGTTCTTTCCTTATAGATTAACGAATTTTCTTATGCTTCTTGTCTTAATTCTTCTAATTCGTTTAGTTGAATTAACCGTAGATGTCCAGCTTCATGTAAATCAAGATTACATGTCTTCAAAGCCCAAAATGCTTTGTGTTCAATTTCTACTGGAAGATGACATGCTTTTCCGTAAACGAGTCTAAAAGGTGTGGTTCCAATTGGAGTTTTGTAGGCTGTTCTAAAAGCCCAGAGTGCATCCTCCAATTTAATGGACCATTCCTTCGGATTTGATCCTACGGTTTTCTCTAGAATACGTTTTAAAGCTCGGTTGGTATTTTCAACTTGTCCACTTGTCTGTGGATGATATGCGGTGGAGATTTTATGAGTTACTCCATATCTTTTGAGAACTTTCTCAAGTTGATTGTTACAAAAATGAGTACCCCGATCACTTATTAAAGCTTTCGGTGTTCCAAACCTTGCAAAAAGACGTTTTAAAAAGTTGACTACAACTCGTGCATCGTTAGTTGGGAGAGCTTGTGCTTCCGCCCATTTAGATACATAATCAATGGCAATGAGAATGTATAGATTATTATGAGATTTTGGAAATGGACCCATAAAGTCAATACCCCAAATGTCAAATACTTCACATACTTGAATGACATTTTGTGGCATTTCATCACGTTGACTTATTTTTCCGGCCCTTTGACAAGCATCACATGATTTGCAAAGAAGGTGTGCGTCTTTGTAAATTGTAGGCCAATAGATTCCAGCATCGTAAACTTTTCTTGATGTTAGTTGTGGCCCATAATGCCCTCCTGTTGGTCCTGTGTGACAATGGTTCAAAATTTTACTAGCTTCATCCCCGAATACACATCGGCGTATTATTCCATCGGGACAACTTTTAAACAGATGTGGATCTTCCCAGAAATAGTGTTTTATATCACTAAAGAATTTCTTTCGTTTTTGGTATGACAATCCTTTTTCAAGGAATCCACATACTAAATAGTTTGCATAGTCTGCAAACCATGGAATTTCATTATAATCTATCTTTAATAGATATTCATCAGGAAAGTTGTCTTGTATGGCCGATTCATTTAGAACTTCTAATTCGGGATTTTCAAGAAGAGAAAGATGATCAGCGGCGAGATTTTCTGCTCCCTTTTTGTCTCGGATTTCAATATTGAACTCTTGTAAGAGTAAGATCCAACGGATTAATCGTGGTTTGGCATCTTGTTTCGAAAATAGGTATCTAAGAGCAGAATGGTCGGTATAGACCACCGTTTTAGCTAGAACGAGGTATGAACGAAATTTGTCAAAAGCAAAGGCAATAGCAAGGAGTTCTTTTTCAGTAGTTGTGTAATTTGTTTGTGCTCCTTGTAACGTCTTACTAGCATAATATATAGGTTGAAATCGTTTTTCAATCCTTTGTCCTAAAACGGCTCCCATTGCAAAATCACTTGCATCGCACATAAGTTCAAACTGTAGATTCCAATTTGGGAGTTATCATGATCGGTGCATTAGTGAGTTTCTCTTTAAGAATATTAAAAGATTTGATACATTCATCTGAAAAGATGAATGGAGCATCCTTTTCTAGGAGTTTATTCATAGGAGTGGTAATTTTAGAAAAATCTTTTATGAAACGTCGGTAAAAACCGGCATGCCCTAGAAAACTCCTAATTCCTCTAACATTGGTGGGATGTGGAAGTTTAGCAATTACATCTACTTTAGCTCTATCCACTTCAATTCCTTCCTTTGAAATTTTATGTCCAAGAACGATGCCTTCTTTAACCATGAAATGGCATTTTTCCCAATTAAGTACTAGATTTGATTGTTCGCATCTAATAAGCATTAGTTCAAGATTAACTAGACATGATTCAAATGTATCACCGAAGACTGAAAAGTCATCCATGAAAACTTCCATGCATTCTTCTATCATGTCGTGAAAAATCGCCATCATGCACCTTTGAAAGGTTGCAGGGGCATTGCAAAGTCCAAATGGCATGCGTTTGTAAGCAAAAGTACCATAAGGGCACGTGAATGTGGTTTTCTCTTGGTCCTCGGGTGCTATTGAAATTTGAAAATATCCGGAAAAACCATCAAGAAAACAATAGTAACTATTTCCGGCTAATCTTTTCAACATTTGATCAATGAAAGGTAAGGGAAAGTGATCTTTTCTGGTGGCGTCATTCAATTTTCTATAATCAATACATACACGCCATCCTGTTACAGTCCTAGTAGGAATAAGCTCATTTTTCTCATTTGTGATGACAGTCATGCCACCCTTCTTAGGTACGCATTGAACTGGGCTTACCCATGGACTATCAGAAATTGGATAAATTAAACCTGCATCAAGCAGTTTAATAATTTATTTCTTAACAACATCTTGCATATTAGGATTTAGTCTTCGTTGGCGTTGCACATATGTTTTATGACCTTCTTCCATAAGGATTTTATGTGTGCAATACGAAGGACTTATTCCTTTAATATCATGAATCTTCCATGCAATGGCTGGTTTATGAGCTTTCAATACAGAAATGAGTTGTGATTTCTCATTTTCAGTAAGAGAAGACGATATTATTACAGGTAATTCAGATTCACCATGTAAATAAGCATATTCCAAATGGTTTGGAAGTGGCTTTAACTCTAATGTCGGAGGTTCTTCTATCGATGATTTATATCGATATCTGTCTTCTTCTTTTAGCATTTGAATTTCTTCTGTTGTTGGTTCATATCCATTAGCCATAAGTATAGCTAACATTTCAGTTTCATCAATTGGTTCAGTACCTTCTCCTAAAGAACATTCTCCTGTTCCTCGTAATTCTGGAAATTCTTTTAACAATTCTGCATGTGATTCTATAGTTTGAATATAATAACATGTATCATCTGCAGATTGCGGTTGTTGCATTGCTCTATCAACTGAAAAGGTAACACTCTCGTCCTCTATACTTAGGGTTAGTTTCTTACCAAACACGTCTATCATTGCTTTAGCCGTGTTTAAGAATGGTCTTCCTAATATGAGAGGAACTTGAGAATCTTCTTCCATGTCCAGAACAACAAAATCTACTGGAAATACTAAAGTACCAACTTTAACTAGCATGTTCACCATTATCCCTCTAGGATATTTTACTGATCTATCGGCTAGTTGTATACTTATTCGTGTTGGTTTCAATTCTCCAAGGTCTAGTTTAGTGTATAGTGAATACGACATTAAATTTATACTAGCACCTAAGTCTGCCAATGCTTCTATTGAACTAAGACTACCCAGAAAACATGGAATTGTGAAACTTCCTGGATCAGATAATTTTTCTGGTATCTTATTCAACAGCACTGCTGAACAATTAGCATTCATAGTAACGGCCGAGAGTTCTTCTATTTTCTTTCTATTTGAGATTAGATATTTCAGAAATTTAGCATATCTAGGCATTCCTGAAATCACATCAATGAAAGGAAGATTTACATTTATCTGTTTAAACATATCCAAGAATTTGGATTGCTCGACTTCAAGTCTCTCTTTTCTCATTTTACTCGAGTAAGGAAGTGGTGGTTGGTATGGTTTAACATAAGGTTTAGCCTTAACTGTGTTATCTTCATTAACCTTTTCAACTACCGGTTCTTTTTCCTTATCTTGTTCAGGTTGTGGTTCTTGTGGAGTAGGAATAGTTTCATCAGAAATTACAGGTATTTCAGGTGGTTTAAGTGTTGTACCACTTCTTGTGGTAATAGCTTTAGCTGTTTCATTCCGGGGGTTAGCATTTGTATCACTAGGTAGACTTCCCGGTTTTCTTTCACCTATTAACCTTGCTAGGTTACTTACTTCTTGTTCCAGATTTTGAATAGAAGCTTGTTCATTTCTAAATGCTTGAGCATTTTGTTCATTCGTTTGTTTCTGAGATGTGAAAAACTGTGTTTGAGATTCAACTAGCTTCGTCATCATATCTTCTAAATTTGGATTTTTATCATCGGTTTGTGGTGGTTTGTTTTGAAAATTAGGTCTTTTCTGGTTGTAAGTATTATTGGATACTTGTTGATTACTAGGACCTTGTTGGTTGTTGTATGGAATATTTCGATTATAATTCTGGTTTTGATTGTAAATCGGTCTTGGCGGTTGATAATTATTCTGATAATTATTTCCAGGCCTTTGGTTTAGATATGAAACATTCTCTCTTTGTTCCATTGTTAGTTCAATACTGAGACAATCTTTTGTTAAATGTGGTCCTCCACACTGCTCACAACTAATTCGTATTGAGTGGATATCTTTAGTCATCTTTTCCATTCGTCTCTCGACAGCATCTATCTTTGTAGAAATGGAATCTAAGTCATGGATAGAATCGGCTCTAGCTGCTTTAGATGATCTAACGATATCTTTTTCTTGGTGCCACTCATGTGAGTGGGAAGCAGTGTTATCAATAATTTTATAAGCATCAGTTTCTGTTTTCTTCATAATAGAACCACCAGCTGCTATATCGATGTCTTTCCTTGTAGTGATATCGCATCCTTGGTAGAATATTTGTACTATTTGACAGGTGTCTAAACCATGTTGCGGACATCCTCTCAATAACTTTCCAAATCTGGTCCATGCCTCATATAGAGTTTCATTTAGTTTTTGTGTGAATGTAACAATTTCTCCTTGAAGTCTTACAGCTTTAGATGCCGGAAAGAATTGTTTAAGAAATTTTTCAACTAAAACGTCCCATGTATCGATCGCCCCTTCAGGTAACGATTCCAACCAATCTTTGGCTTCTCCCTTTAAAGTCCAGGGAAATAACATGAGATATATCTGTTCATCCTCAACTTCTCTTATTTTAAATAGAGTGCAGATCCTATTAAAGGTACGAAGATGTTCATTTGGATCTTCCTTCGGCGCACCACTAAATTGGCATTGATTAGTCACCATGTGTAGGATTTGTCCTTTGATTTCATAATCTGGAGCATTAATGTCTGGATGAGTAATTGCGTGACCTTGGCCAGTGCGTTTAGCTCTCATTCGGTCTTCCATACTTAGAGGTTCCAGATTCTCCATGATTGAATTTGTTGAATCTGAATCACTAGAGGATTCTGATTTAATGGTTCGTTCCTCAACAATCTCTGTTTGAATAATTGGTGGTTCCGGAGGAAAAATTAGTGGTTCAGGATCTATGAATCGTCCCTGAATATTCTCCGGATTCTCAATTGTAAGGTTGGGTTCAAAAAATGGATTATCGGAAATTTGAATTGGAGTACTTGGTCGACTGGATGACGATTCTAAAGAAAAATCAACGGCGACAATATTTGTTAGATGTCTTGATCGAGTTACAGGTGGTGAACGTACACTGAATATCCTATTAGTTTTTAAAAAGAAAGAAAAATTATATAAGTTATCCAATTAATAGACTTTTCTGATTTTGCCCACGTTTCGAATAGCCAAAAGATGCAGCAGAGGGGCAGGATTCGTTTGGTCTCGATATAATTGAGTACTGTTTGGCTCCAATAACCCGGTCCACGTACAAATCTAACTATTACTACGAACCAGAAAATTTTGATGTCTATCAATTTAACCGCTTAAAATAATTTTTCGTAATTTAAAGAAATTTAGAGAAGAAGTAGAAAATTCTATGTCCTAAAAACTAGAATGGCGAGAAATAAGAAAGAAAAAGAGCGCGTCGGTATTAAAATTGGAGAAATAAGAAAGAAAAAGAGTGATTTATAAAACTTTAAAACACTCGACTAACCCAACCTTATTATTATCACTAACTTAAAATTAAAATTGCAAATTGAGATTACTAATTGGAGTGATAATTGATACATAGGTAAAAGGCGTCGAAAAATAAAAATAAGAAAGTAGCGCGTTGAAACTTAAAAAGGAACTAAAAACTAAGAATTAAAAGTTGCGTCTAAAAATATTAAAGCTTAAAAGAAATACTATATCCCAAATGGCAATAACTTAAAAAGGTACTAAAACTTAAAAAGACAGCGTCGCAAAATTCTAAAGCACCTAAATCTTAGTCTAAAGAAAAAGCACTTAAGGGATTTTACGGCAAAGCCTAAAAATCTAGAAATAAAAATAACTATGGCAAAAAAAAAAAAAAAAAAAAAAAAACTACACTTAAAACTAAATACGAATGAAAAAAATACAAAGATTACGCTAAAAACAAATAAAAAGAGTACAAAATATAAAAATATACTAAAAGTTGTAAAAAGTACAATTTTTATAAAAATATTATTTTTATATTTTTTATTTTATAAAACTATTAATTTTATAAATTATTTAAACTAATAAAACTAAATATATAAATTAATTAAAACTAAACTAAATTAATTAAATAACAAAACCTAATTAGGGTTTTTAATTAAATAATAATAATAATTACCCGTAATTAATGCAGTTTTAGGGCTTCCTGTGGCCTGTCAGACACCCTCATGCGATCGCATGAGAAATTGCCTTCGGACTCATGCGATCGCATGAGCCAGGATTTTGGGCCACGGTCTGGGCTGCTACAGTACCAGGCCGTGAGTTTTTAATTTTTTTTTTTTTCTGTTTTGCTGTTTTGATTTTTCTGTTTTAAATAAATACAAAATATTTAAATAAAATTTATATTTTTACAAACTTAAAAATAAAAATAAAGAAACTTTATAAAACTTATATATTTAACAAACTCTTAAAAATATTTATATTTTTGTTTTTCTTTTTATATTTTAGAATATTTAAAACGTATTTTTACAAAAGCGTATTTTTTTTATAAAAGTAAACTTAAAAATAAAAATCTTTTTTTTTATATATAGCGTTGCGCTTCCGGCTTTTAAGCTAGATTTGTTCCCCGGCAGCGGCGCCAAAAATGCTTGATGTGCGTAGAGGTGTATATGAAATAGCTTTATTTTTACAACGAAATACTATTAAATACGATACAATTTTACACAAGATATTTATTTATTTATAGAATGGATATACCTAAACCTTGCTACAACACTTATAGGCAGTGTACCTAATCGTACAGTAGTGTAGTTTTTAGTAAGTCCGGTTCGTTCCACAGGGAAATCTTTTAAACAAAGCTTAACGCTATATTAGTTTTAATTTATAAAAATACAAATATATATATATATATATATATATATATATATATATATATATATAAGTAATATTATTATTATAAAGGGGGGTTTTTACCGTTTAATGACCGGTTTGTCGATTTTTAAAACTTTAGTCGCGGTTAAAACCTAATATAAAATATTAAATAAATAAAAGACTTAATTTAAAGCGTAAAGTAAATAACGATAATGAAATTGCGATAAATAAAAGTGCGATAAAATAAACTTGCGATAATTAAAAAGTACGATAATTAAAAGTGCAATAAAATACAATAACAATAAATAAAAGTGCAATTAAATACAATAACAATAAATAAAAGTGCAATAATTAGAAGTGCAATTAAATATAAAATAAAGGAAATTAAATATGAAATAAAGGAATTATGCTTATTTAAACTTCCGTAATCATGATGTTTGACGCGTTGATTTTAGTTTTATGCCCATGAGTTAATTGTCCTTTGTCCTGGATTATTTAATATGTCCATCTGGTTTTTGTCCATAACAGTCCATCAGTCATAAATATAAAGTGCGAGTATCCTCGTCAAATTATCCTTATACCCGAAGTCAAATATTCCAACTAATTGGGGACTTAAACTGTAACAAGGTTTTAATACTTTGTTTAATAATTACACTAGGTTATCGACTGCGTGTAACCCAAGGTTTTAATACTTTGTTATCAATTATGCCAAGTGTCCTTGTACATAATTTCACCCCTGTTTTAATAATTTCATAGACTATTAATCCATTCCAGTGTCCGATTAAATGAACGATTATTCGTACATATAAATATCCCGCCCATCGTGTCCGATCGAGTGTATGTGGTTATTTATAGGTATGTCCAATTGTAAATCTTTATATTAAAATTAACAAACTATCATTTAGTTAAACAAATATAAAGCCCACTAATAGCCCATAGTCTAATTTCCACAAGTGTCGTTCTTTTATCCAAACCCCAATTATGGTATAAAGCCCAATTACCCAATTTTAGTATTTAGCCCAACATCATGATTACTTCATTTTAAATAAGCATAATAATAACTTAGCTACGATACATTAATGTAAAAAGGTTGAACATAACTTACAATGATTAAAAATAGCGTAGCGTTACACGGACAGAATTTCGACTTACACCCTTACAACATTCGCTAACATACCCTTATTATTAGAAATTAAAATTAAAATTATAATATATATATATATATATATATATATATATATATATATATACACGTTGAGAGTTGGATGGATGGATATATTTATTTTACGTTCACCAAACTGCGAATTTATAGGCATGTGGGCTGGAAAAGGGCCTCATGCGATCGCATGAGTTTTGCCCTTCAAGGCCATGCGATCGCATGGCCAGCTGGGGAGGCTCAAAAGTCTTTAAAAACGTTGGCTGCTTATTTATTTATTATATAATATAATATATATAATTAAATTTAATTATATATATTATATTATATTCTTGTACTCCGTTGACTTGTAATTTTTAGTCCGTTGCGTCGAGCGTTGAGAGTTGACTCTGGTCCCGGTTCCGGATTTTCGAACGTCCTTGTGTACAATTTAATATCTTGTACTTTGCATTTTGAATCTTGTACTCTTGTAATTCTGAGACGTTTCTTATCAATAATTGGAACCTCTTTGATTGTACTTTATACTTTTGAGCTTTTTGGTCATTTGCATCTTCAATTCGTCGAATCTGTCTTTTGTCTTCACCTTTTATTATTTAAACGAATATCACTTGTAAATAGAACAATTGCAACTAAAAGCTTGTCTTTCTTGAGGGATAATGCTATGAAATATATGTTCGTTTTTAGCATTATCAGTGAGTTCATTAGTTTATCATAAATAATCATTTCATAATTTTAATAGACCACAAGATTTCATATTTCCAATTCTCATAAACATACGTTCCATGCATAGAGACAAAAATCATTCATATGGATTGAACACCTGGTAACCGACATTAACAAGATGCATATAGAATATCCCCATCATTCTGGGACACCCATCGAACATGATAAAATCGAAGTACTAAAGCATTCCAAATTCCAGAATGGGGCTTGTTGGGCTCGATAGATCTATCTTTAGGATTCGCGTCAATTTGGGGGTCTGTTCCCAAATTCTTAGGCTACCAAGCTAAAAGGGGCATATTCGGCTTCGATCATTCAACCATATAATGTAGTTTTGATTACTTGTGTCTATTTCGTAAAACATTTATAAAAGCGCATGTATTTTCAGTCCCAAAAATATATATTGCAAAAGCATTTAAAAGGGGAGTAATGAAACTCACAATACTGTATTTTGTAGTAAAAATACATATGACAATACTGAACAATGCAAGGTTGGCCTCGGATTCACGAGCCTATATCATTTGTATATTTATTAATATTCATAGTTGTAATTGAACACATATATATGTAAATGTGTTAATTATATCATTTTTATGTTAGTAATATATATATATATATATATATATATATATATATATATATATATATATATATATATATATATATATATATATGTTTTATATGTTCATTTTGTATATAAAAATATTAAATTTTGTTATGTTATATGTATTAAATATATATATTTATGTATGTATTTCATTTGTTTATCGAAACAGTAGTTCTAATTATACTAAGTTAATATTAGTAAAATAATGGTAATAACATTAATACTATAGTTATGTTAATAATAACTTTATTAGTGATAATAACAATGATATTAATAATAATACTTGTAAAAGTATTAATTTTACTGTTCGTGATAGTTATGATATTAATGATTTATTAATAATCATATTAATAACTTTATTAAAATGATAATTTTAATAATAATAATGATATTGTTAATAATGATACATTTGTTTAATAATAATAATAATAATACTAATAGTTACAAAAAGTAATACTAATACTAATATTAATGAGTTTAATGATAACTTGTATTATTTTCATAATAATAATAATAGTAATCCTAATCATAATCATAATAATAATAATAATAATACAACTATTAGTGATAATAATAATAATTTTCATATTTGTATTTATAATCATAATAAATGAAATTTTTTATCCTAATACTTATATTAGTAATAATAATGTTAATAACTATAATATTAATACTAATAACAATAATAATAATAATAATAATAATACTAATAATAATACTTAAATTTATTGTTAACAATACTAAATATAATACTTTTAATAATTATAACACTATTAGTATTAACAATAACTAATAATAACAATACTAATAATAATAATAATGATAATAATAATAATAATAATAATAATAATAATAATAATAATAATAATAATAATAATAATAATAATAATAATAATAATAATAATAATAATAATAATAATAATAATGAAATTGATAATAATAATAATAATAATAATAATAATAATAATAAATTTTGGTATTAAAAACTACCTTAGAAACCCTTTAAATAAAAAAATTGCACCAAGCAAGGATCGAACCCGAGACCTCTCGTTAACCTCAACACCCTCACAACCATTGAACTGCCGTCAGTTTTTCTGTTTTTTTAACTCAACTGATGGCATTATAACCCGTTCGAATTCCCTTTCATCTTCTTCAATATTCAAGTCACCAGAGAACTTCAATAATAATAATAAAAAAAAATGAATCCAACATATTTAGATTCTTAAAAAGTAATAATAGCAATAAATATCATAAGTCTTATTAATTGGAAACGAGAAAAAAAATTAAACAGAACCAAAGAACTGCTCGACGGTTTTGACCAAAAACAAATAAAAATTCGATTTCACGAATGAACTAGTTTTGGACAATAATTATAAAACGAAATATATTGGAAATCAATCCCTAAAACTATTGAAATCGTTAATTTAAATTAAATCATCATAGAAAACTCAAATTTGATCGATGAACACTTGTTGACTTTTTGAGTTTAAAATTTTGACTTCAAAATTTATAATCAAGTGATTTAAATTGAGATCATAAAACTTACAGACAGTATCATTAGACAATTCCTAACCATTCTGCATTTAAAGTTTTTGAAGATTACACCGAAATTGAATTTTACAAAAAATTTAACACGAGCAGGGGTCTGAGCTCGTTTTCTAATTTTTCTCTAAATAAATCTTCAATTAAAAATAACTGTTATCGATACATATAATTGGTACTGAAGGAGGAAGATAAAATGAGTTGTTTTACAATTGAATTGATCGGTAGTTGTATATAATTGAGGTATCGTCCATGATTTAATCAGACAAAGGGAAGAAACAAATAAATATGAATCAGGTAGTGATAGGCGTACGAATTCTGCTTCTATATATGTTATTTAATCCAGCAATTAATTTAAATAAATCAGATATTGATGCTACGAATCTGTATTTCTGTATATGACGGTATATACGAAGTATATCTGCTTTACATAATTGTAATATTTAGGTACATTATTGATATTAATTTATTAATAAAATCCATTAATATTATTAATTTTGATAAGTATACTAATAATAATAATAATAATAATAAAAATACTAATATTATTAATGATAATATCAATAATACTAACAATAATTATATTAATAATAATGATACTAACCTTATTAATACATAATAAAAACTATAATAATAATTATAACAATGATAATCCTAATCTTATTAATGATAATATTAATTAATTTTAATGTTCAATATAATATTTATATCTAATAATATCACTAATATTAGTCATAATAATTAAAATCACAACTTTATTTCTGGATATAATAATAATAATAATAATAATAATAATGTTAACAATGATAACAATAATATTAGTAATTATAATAACTCAATTGTATCAAATTTCATGTAATAAGTTTTAATAATATTATTAATATTGAATGTAATAATGTAACAACTATATTTTTAATTACATTTAATATAATATACAATATTATATTATGTGATAACATTTATTTAATATTTATATATTACAACTAATTATAAATTATATATGTATTTATATATATACATCCATTTTAATTACACTTATTTATTTTATATACTATTTTTACATAGTTAATTCTAATGATTTAATTATAGTTTATTATCTCAGTTTATTATACATACTTTTATTTATATTTACATATATATATATATATATATATATATATATATATATATATATATATATATATATATATATATATATATACATATTAGTTTACAACAATTGTTCATGAATCGTCGATAATGGTCGAAGGGTAATTGAATACATGAACATGGTTCCAAAATTTTCGAGACTTAGCAATACAGACCTTGCTTATCGTGTCGAAATCATAATAAGATTAAGTTTAAATTTGATCAGAAATCTTCGGGTCGTCACAATCTATTTGTAGACTTCCAGAATATCCATAAAATAAATATCCAACGTGACTTTAGATTCGTATGCTAATCCCGTGACTTCTAATTCATATGCAATCATCCCATGGAGCTATTAATATTCATGCAAAGAAGCCCAACAGGTGGCCCAACTTCTGTTTTTCTCCAAAATAAGCATCCAACAATATTAGCCCAATCATCCTAAACCAATTGTTAGTGTTGATTAGGCCTAATTCTACATCATTCTCCCCTTCTTCAGAAAGACTCGTCCTCGAGTCTACAATATTGCGGGACATATAAAAACCATTAAAAGCAGCCAAATAAATATAACTATCCAGGAGTTCAATTTTGCACGCACTGTCGTGAATTTTTTCTAACACACGAAACTGTGGCTCAAGCTTTTCTTCAATGACGACATTACATTCACCACTAATTAATTGTTAGACAACAATGAGAACCTCAAATTCAACAAAGCCAAAACAAAATTCATGTTGCATGTTGCTCCACTCCATATCTTCAACAACACCCACTTCTTCCTTAAAAATACTCACCCTCGAATCTTTCTCACCAATGATTAGTGATCCCGAAGGCGACCAGCTGAGATTCACTACGTCCTCTTATGCCTTATCACCATCAGTATCATAGATGGGTTCAGAATCATCATCAACAAGAGGTTCGGGAACGAATTCTAGATTAAAAAGTTGCTCTGGACTATTAATGGAATTGAATTCCAACTCTTCTTGTTTAGTCATGCCTGAAATCTGATACCACATAATGCGAAATTAAGGGATCGATGGCAAAAACAATAAAGATAGATAAATGATTAAACCTTCACAGTTTAACCCGAAGAACCTTCTCGGTTCAAGATAACAAAAACCTTCTCGGTTTAATTTTATTAACTCAAAATAATCAAAAAACTAACAAACTTGTTCACGGCTGACTAAATAAATACTAGCTAAAAGAATAAAACGGATAAAAAGATAAACGTCAAGTTTAAAACAAACTCCAAAAATTCAAACTAACTTATCCACAAAGCACTCCATGTCATCTATTTGTAGACTTCCAGAATATCCATAAAATAAATATCCAACGTGACTTTAGATTCGTATGCTAATCCCATGACTTCTAATTAATATGCAATCATCCCATGGAGCTATTAATATTCATGCAAAGAAGCCCAACAGGTGGCCCAACTTCTGTTTTTCTCCAAAATAAGCATCCAACAATATTAGCCCAATCATCCTAAACCAATTGTTAGTGTTGATTAGGCCTAATTCTACATCATTCTCCCCTTCTTCAGAAAGACTCGTCCTCGAGTCTACAATATTGCGGGACATATAAAAAACATTAAAAGCGGCCAAATAAATATAACTATCCAGGAGTTCAATTTTGCACGCACTGTCGTGAATTTTTTCTAACACACGAAACTGTGGCTCAAGCTTTTCTTCAATGACGACATTACATTCACCACGAATTAATTGTTGGACAACAATGAGAACCTCAAATTCAACAAAGCCAAAACAAAATTCATGTTGCATGTTGCTCCACTCCATATCTTCAACAACACCCACTTCTTCCTTAAAAATACTCACCCTCGAATCTTTCTCACCGATGATTAGTGATCCCGAAGGCGACCAGCTGAGATTCACTACGTCCTCTTGTGCCTCATCACCATCAGTATCATAGATGAGTTCAGAATCATCATCAACAAGAGGTTCGGGAATGAATTCTAGATTAAAAAGTTGCTCTGGACTATTAATGGAATTGAATTCCAACTCTTCTTGTTTAGTCATGCCTGAAATCTGATACCACATAATGCGGAATTAAGGGATCGATGGCAAAAACAATAAAGATAGATAAATGATTAAACTTTCACAGTTTAACCCGAAGAACCTTCTCGGTTCAAGATAACAAAAACATTCTCGGTTTAATTTTATTAACTAAAAATAATCAAAAAACTAACAAACTTGTTCACGGCTAACTAAATAAATACTAGCTAAAAGAATAAAACGGATAAAAAGATAAACGTCAAGTTTAAAACAAACTCCAAAAATTCAAACTAACTTATCCACAAAGCACTCCATGTCATCTATTTGTAGACTTCCAGAATATCCGTAAAATAAATATCCAACGTGACTTTAGATTCGTATGCTAATCCCATGACTTCTAATTCATATGCAATCATCCCATGGAGCTATTAATATTCATGCAAAGAAGCTCAATAGGTGGCCCAACTTCTGTTTCTCCAAAATAAACATCCAACAATATTAGCCCAATCATCCTACACCAATTGTTAGTGTTGATTAGGCCTAATTCTACATCACAATATATTTACCGATCATTTTTAGCTCATTCCCTTGGTTTGTATGGGCTAACAATGTAATTAAATTATCATCCCCAAGTCAAATAATCTTTTAAAGAAAAATCAAACTCATCAAATTCCACATAAATTTTATCAGAAGTAAATTGGCGAAAAGGCAGAAGACTTTTGACAATATTAAGAATAACTAAGATATTATTGAGACGAAGTAGTTGGTGGATGTTTGGCAACATGCTATATCCACCGTTGGTAACGAGAATTGTGTTCTTGTCACCAAGAAAAAATAAAAATAAAATATATATATATATATATATATATATATATATATTATGATTATTAAAAATAGTGTTCAAATTATTAATGCTAAAGTTAAGATGAGAAGACATACGTGTGTCCATGTTTCAACTTGGGTCGAATGAACGAGGTGCAGTCATTTTATATTTGGGTTGTGGCCCATACAAAACAAGGGAATGTTAGTAAACATATTGGCTAACAAATTGTACCATTCCATGCAATTTATTCAAATAATAAAACATTGTTGGTGTTGTGATGAAATTCGATCTTTTTATACAGGTTTTGGATCATGGTGAAAGCTCAAGTTACTAGTAGACAAGACAAAAAATCGTCACTTCCATTTCAAATTTCCATTTTTCATATATTTATTAAAACGACGGTATCTTCTAGTCATTGAGCATAAAAGCTAGAGATGGCCATTTCAAACCATTTAATTTCGATTCGAGTTAAAGGAGCACTAACCTCTTATAAATATCTTAAATCTTGTGTCACTCTATTTTGGATCGTATTAATTCTCATTTTTAGTACCTTAATGGCTTAATTAACTTCTCTTACATAAATATAAATAATCAATTGACAAAAAATCTTCAAAAAATCATGATTGGACTTTTGCTTTTGTGTTAGACAAAATTTCATTCCTCGTCCCTGAACTTTACATCGATTTTGACTCCATGTCCTTTTTCTTTTTTTTTTGTGCATCTCTCGTCCCTAAACTATGAAAAGAGTACATCCCTCGTCCCCCGTCTACTTTCTGTCTATTTTTCCGTTAAATGAAGTCATGTGCTAAGCATGTGAGGGTAATTTCGTCATTATACATATTTCTATTGACTTTTCCTCAAACCTATTTGCACCTTTACCTCAAACCCTAGATTCATTATCATCTTCATATTCGTTCATCGTTCATCAAACCTAAAAAATAGGTACTTTAGATTTGAAGTTAAATCAAGAAAAACTGAACTCAGATTGTTAAGCAATCAAAATCGAGTTCTCGACAATCATCCAACTAGATTAACAGCTTCGAATTATTTTAGGTTGAACTCATGTTCATCCTTAACCGCCAACACAAGTCATTTTGGCTTTCGGAGCATTTCAATCGTTAACGGATCAAATTAAGCATTGATTTACGTTTTCGGAAGAACACTACAGCTATTTGAACCTTCAAATCGAACTGAAAACTGCTACATATCTTCAAATCTTCAAGTCAAAGTTTGACAGGTTTTGGTCAACGATCGAATTGGAATGAATTGTTGATTTACAGGTGTTAAAATCGATTGTCGAGCATCCATAAAAGGATTTCCAACAACTTTCCTTTAGCCTTCATCATCAGAAAACATTAGAAAAGAATTTCGGATGCAGGTGTTCATCGTGAAGAACAAAAACAGACATGGAACAAACTCCCTGTTCATCCCGTGTATTTTTTGATTTTATTTGAATTCGAATGATCACGAATGTTTAGTGAGATGTACCGATCACGAATATGAGCTCCATTTGATTATAGTTCAACATTTTGGGAATCACACAACCGAAATCTATTTCGGTTTTGGTACTCAAACTCGAACAGAAACAGCAGCAATTCGAGCTGCAGTAGCTCGAAAATAGCAGCAGAACACATGAGCAAAAAGAGGCGGTTTGTGGCGGTTTTGGGTGGCAGTTTGAACCAGAAAACAGTGGCAGCAGCACGCTGTTATAATAGTTTTTCGGGGCTTTTTGTTGGCTGAAAAACAGCAGCAGATGGCTGCTAAAAGTGGTGGTTGATGGCTGCAAATTAGCAGCAAAAGTGGCGGTAACAGTTGTTGTTTTGCTGCAGCCGAACAAAGGAAAACAGGAGCAGAAATTGCAGCTGCAGGTGGCGGTTTTTGGGGTGTTTTCCAGCTACAAACAGCATCTAAAATGTGGCGGTGGTGGTGGTATTAGTGAATGTCGACTAACTCAAGAAAAGAGAGAGAGGTTTGTAATTTGTTGTGAATGAATTATGAGGTAATTTGAAGAGATGAGTAATATGAGATGAAGAATATGAATTTTCATCTATTGAATTTTGAAATAATATATTGAGAAATTGATTTTTGATTTGTATAGAATTTGATTTTATTAGGGTTTATGATTCATGATTTTGAGACTAAATTGAATATCAAAGAAGAAGATATAATTACGCTCCTCGTCCCTATGGTTTAATGACCTTTTTACCCTCACATGATATGCACGTGATAATAGGTAACGCCTGTTTTTGACAGAAAGTAGACGGGGGGACGAGGGATGTACTCTTTTCATAGTTTAGGGACGAGGGATGCACAAAAAAAAGAAAAAGGACAGGGAGTCAAAATCTATGTAAAGTTCAGGGACGAGGAATGAAATTTTGTCTTTGTGTTATATCTATACATCATTTCGCATAAATGCATACCAACAAACAACACATATTTTTTAGTTATCTGAAGTAATGATATATATTATAAGAATATAAGAAAATTGAACACAAAAGAAACCTAAATTCCATTAGAAAAATAGGATAATAGACTACTTTTAGAAATGTACATTTCTAAAAGACATATCTATCTCTAATGTTTAAAACAACACAAAATAACACTTAACCCGTTTACTTATTAGTTATTACATGACTTAAAAATCTGACTATTACCAGCCAAGTTTCCTCTTAATCAACTCCACAATTCTTAGTGTACATTCCTTAATCTTTTGGAAACATAGCATCACCATTGGAAAAAACTTGTTTCCACCCGAATCGTTACCTCTTGAACTTGAAAGAGCATCGAGGACCGATTTGTCTAATGGAATATTTGTAAAAAGCTCTCGAAGTTCAGGCTTTTCTTTGTCAATAGAATAGCATCTGAACTTCGGATTTGGAATAAACGTACCCTCTTTCTTCAATACATCTTTTAGACTTGTGTATGTGTGATTCGACATATCCAAAATAAGAACACAAATTCAGGCTAAAATGGAGTTTAGAAAAAGATTATGATAATGCTTGTACTTATAGATAGATTTGAGTTTTTGTAAGCGTGGATTGTGTTCGATGACACCAAAACTTGTCCCAACATGTGAAAATATATACTAGGTATAACATTTGTTATGGTATTAACAATCATGGTGAAAGGCATCATTTGTAAAAAACGTGACACACCACACAATGTTAAGTTTTGCAAAATTTTGAGCATATGTATCATTTATCATGTGACTTTAAAGTTTATTTTTTATTTTTAAAAAGAAAAAAAATAACTTATAAACTCTTTTCCTAAACAAGTGTTCATGAATTTAAGGCATTTGGAATGCTTATGTAGTAGTGTGACATAATGTGAAGTTAAAGTGTAACTTATCGTGTTTTTATATACTCTATTTGTCACAATTTGTGTAACATAATTTTTGGCACTTTTAAGGTTTGGTTGCGATTTAAAAAGGTTTAAAAAAGAACAAGAATAAATGGAGCTTTTTCCTCATAGTTTGCAACTTTGCATTATTATCTTTAAAAAAAGGAAATAAAATTATGATCTGATATCGTAATTTTAATAAATTTCTAGATTTTAAAAAGGTGCAAACATATGGGTTTGGATCGAAGTAATGAAATGATAACGTGTACATACATTTAATACCAAAAATTAATTTAAAAGATTCAAGTTAAGAGAAGTGATTTTGCTTGTAAATCCAACAAAAATTATTCCTTATGTTATATGTAGTCATAACTTAAAAACTTAATGCAGCGGCTTTTGAATCATCATCATTAATCATTAATTAATAATAATATCATACTCCTTATTTAATTTTATATAAAGATAGAAATTCAGAAGAAGAAAAAATCTAAATATTATAATATTGGTTAGACATAGAAATTTAATGAATATTTATTTAAGAAAGTTACATAAGCAAAGAAAATTGAATTAAGTATTAAAAACTGATATATTATTGAAAGAAATTTTATCAATTAATTCGGGTTATAAATAATAAAGAAGTTTTATTAATTTAGTGGGTGAATAAAAACAAAGATTTGACAACTGTTTCAGTGTTTTGTGTGAAATATATGTGCCATTGTAGAGTTTGCAATATACTGCTTTGCTTTTACGTGTGAATGGTTATGAGATAAAACATGTTAGTTGTGACGTAAATTACATCATGTACAAACAAACAAATAAGTAAAAGTGGGAACATTACACATGAATCGAACTCGATATATCAGTACATGGTGGAGCTTGAACGGAATTCTTTTGAGGAGCAAACATTATTTAATACTCCGTAGTAACTAGTAAAGTGTACCAAATAAATGAATACGATTTTTTTGTTAGTTTACCAGGAAAATGTGAGTATTTTAGACACATCCGCGGTATAGTATGACTATTTCGGACTTTTTTTCTCTGACGCCCTAACATATGCTACTAGTGAAGCTTAAACATAAGAAATCTTAGTAAAATAATGGTTGATTGTGCAAATTATGTGAACTTTAATCGTTTTGACATATCCTTTTGTACAGACTTCAATTTAGTTGATTTAGGAGTCCAGACATTCTTAACTCAGACATTCTTAACTCAGAGTACTACAAAATTCACTACTTACTCAAATTTCAAGGGTGAGGACCCCTCCTAGCCCTACAAAGCACATTCAATTGAAAATACAACTGCTCATACAACCCATAAAGAAGTTAACTGTTTCATCGATCAAGCCATACACGGTTGACGCCTTATTTTCTTTCATGGGAACTCCTGAAGTACACTTATGCATTTGAGTCAAGTCAGCTCGTGGGAGTTGAGATCATCTTGAAGGATACTCTATAGTTAACCTGTCACACCCCCTAAATAGAACCGGGGGTAATCTGTGACTAATCAATATCATAACACAAGTGTAAAGCGAGAACGACTCTATATGAGACGTTTTTAATATAACCCAATGTATTAAAGCAGCGGAAAGTATTATGTCATTACAATTGTAAATTTAAATGTTCTAATGCAAAAGTATAAATGTATAAATGCGGACTCCAAAAGCAGCAAAGTCCAAATAGCAACTAATCTTTAGCAATCTTCACCTGAGACAGAACATGCTTAAAGTGTCAACCAAAATGATTGAGTGAACAACATAGGTTTAACAATTATAATAAGTTTTTAGACCACAAGATTTAATAATAAAGTTCAATCAGTTCGGTAGTAGTGCTGAGGTGTATGATATCGAGACTAAACAAAGTTACCCCGTGATCACTGTATTCGTTCGTGTCGTTAAATCATTGTTATGTAACCAAAGACCAGTGGTCAAATGGTTAGAGACGTCACTCTCAATAGCGCTATTCACAATAACTAAGTTTGCATTTATACGTAGCAATTAACGATATCATGGCAGGGATTTAGCATGAATCAAAGCATGCAGCACAGTTTGAACTAATCAAGAGAAAGTTTGAGTACTCGTGTCTAAGCGTAAAACAGTTTAAAAAGCAAGCATGTGTCTCACCCCAAAGTTATAAAATAAATATATAAAGATAGTTAAAAAGCGGGGCTATGAAGTTCACCTTAATAGCAAGCAAGAATTTCCACGCAAGTAATATGAATGGAGTGTGTAATCGGAGATCTCAACCTAGGTTCGATTAGGTAATGTCTAATAGACATATAGCTTGTTTATTAATATAGTAAACTATATTAACAGTGACCGTTTTCGAGAAGATTATATGTATATAAGTGATAATATACTTAGTATATTTAAATGTTATTATATAAGTATGTGTATATGTTATACTAATAATAGTATTATTATTTACATTAATCAACTATTATGTATCCTATCACAATATGCTACATATATAGTTATATCTATGTGATACATACCTATATATTCTTTATTCATTATTATACCTGTGTGTATTTATAACAATGATATATATATATATATATATATATATATATATATATATATATATATATATATATATATATATATATATATATATATATATACATACATTAGGTGTTACATATAGATAGGTGTAAGATGATATATATACATATACTTTTACTTTTATTATTATTTTACTATACTTATTAGTTATATAATACACGTCCATACATACATACTCACGTACATACACATACATATATACACATACATATACACACAGTGTATACATGCACATACGTACGTATGCATGCATACATGCACATGTATTATTATTATCATTACATAAAATCATAACCCAATCTTTTAATCACAATCTTTATAACTTAACATAAAATCATATGTTTTTAACTTAACAACTAGTAATCTTTTTAATCAATTCATAATCTCTTTATCTTTACTAACTAGTTAATAACTTTTCACATAAAATCATAACTTTATTCCTACATGTTTCATTAACTAGTTCATCTTTTATCAATCATAACTAATTCATAACACTTTTAGGTTTAACAATCTTATTACTCCATAATTATACTTCATACTTGTTATCATCTTTTAGTTATATTTTTACTTTGAGCATAACCATTATTATTTAACTAATCAACCTTAATCAAACTTACTTAACCTTTTTACCATAACATCTTTATCATAAAATCATAACTTTTTATTATAACAACTAGTTATTTATCATACATCTTTTATCATTAACACAATCTAGTTACTCATACATGATATTCATAATCATACTTCATATTCATAATCTTTATTCACTTACAAATTACCTAAAAAAAATCATAAACTATTATTATAATACTTACAACTATAACCTAATAGATTTAACTAGAAAAAATTCGACCGCGCGTTGCTGCGGTTGTGTTCAACGCGCGGTCATATTTGTATATACGTTGTATATACGTGTACGTATATGTATGAAATATAGCTCGAAATATTTAGTGTTTTTTTGACGATGTCCGTTTCGCGTATAGTTAGTCGCATTGTGTTCGTAAAATAATATCGAGTTGAACGGTGGTCTCGGAAAAATTTAGCTCGCACCGAGCGAGAATATAGGGCCCGTTATTTAGTTTTTTTTAACGATTTCCGTTTCGCGCATAGTTCGTCCCGTTGTGTCCGTCTGATTTTTTCGAGTTGAACGGTGGTCTCGGAAAAATTTAACTCGGACCGAGCGAGAAGATAGGGCCCGTTAAAAATACGGGTGGAATCATTTTATTTTGTTTTTTTTTAAATTATATATTTACGCTTTTTACCCCTAAAAAGTAGAAAGTTGGGGGTCGTTTTGTATATGAAGTCGAATTTGAGGGGCCGGGTGTAGTGTGGACGCAAACTCAAAACGACGTTCGGGTAAAACTGAAACTACAATTTTGGCCATGCATATTAGCATGTAGGGGTAATGTAGGAACGAACTAGGGTTTATTAGTTATACCTTAGGGTTTAATGATCAAGAATGATGATGGACGTGGACTGAACAGACGACAGAAAAACAGAAACTAAGCAGCAGCAATTACGACCCAGAAAAGGTCTGTTTGGGTCAGAATCACTCGACAGAAACCAGGAACAGGTAGCAGCAGGTTTAGCAAGCAATACTCGATCACCAGGAGGTTCTTTTGGGCTGTTGGAACACGCAAGAAACAGAAAAAGAAAAGCAAACAACAACAATTAAAACAAAAGCTGTTGTGATGTCAACAAGTACAGCAGAAAACAGGAGAAAAACTTACTCAATTTCTGACTGTTTTGGACTGAACTGAAAGCTGTACAGCAGCAGCAAAATAGGCGATTGATGATGGTTGAAGGGCTGGGGAAGATCACGATTTATGCAGGCTGTTTGAAGGGTTTCAGTCGACTGCAAAACAGGCTGGATGAATGCAGCTAATCGACTGAATTGGAGGGTTTTGTGTGGAGATTTAGTCGACTGAAAAAGAGAAAGAATAGCAGGAGATAGTCGACTGGATTGCAGGAGGATTTGTGGTGAACATCTCGTGAACCACATGAAGGTTTTTATAGCTTTCGTGGGTTTCCTAATCCTACTCAAAAACTTGGTGATCAAGCATAGGGTTTAGAGGTTATCTAGGATTATCAAACTTAGAAATTTAGTCTAAATCCCTAAACAAAAGGACTCAGCCGATTTATATTGATATATTGTATTTATTTTTTATTTTTTTTATACGGCATTTTACTTATTTATTTAGGTATTATATAAATTTTCTTTTATTATTATATTATTATTACTTATTAGTATTGTAAATATTAGGGTTACATTTATTTAAATACATCTTATTTATTTATTAGCCCCTAATCTTTTATAAATTTTATTAGTTCCAATTTGTTTGTATTTATATTTATAGTTTATATAATATCACTTTTAAGTATTAATATATATATATATATATATATATATATATATATATATATATATATATATATATATATATATATATATATATATATATATATATATATATATATATATATATATATATATAGTCGGTATAATAAAGATAACACACAAAAGCATAAACTTTATATAACGGAAATATTGATCAAAAGATAATATTTAATCAAAGTTTATTAAGTATAGTTCATGAGTACAAGTAATCCTATTAATTGAACAGTTAAAACAGGAATGAAAAATTGAGGGTCGTCATATAACCCGCTTCAAGTGAGTTGCTTTCGAGCGTTATTAAGCTCGTCCTACTTGGTATCACCTTGAAAGATACTCTAAAATCGACCGCTTCAAGTTGAGTTGATTTTGAGCTTCGTTAAGCTTGTGCTATTTTTAAACTCTTACCCTACAGATATACACCCCTATTTACATGTTTACCATTAGTAGAGTCGAGCATCGAGCACATAATTATCGAGTCAACTCACGCTTAAAAGGTATCAAATGTCTCTGTAAATGTTTAAAGTTGGAAATCTAATCGAGTCAAGCCGGGCTTGAAAGCATAAACAATTAAAAGCTTGTTCAAGCTCGAGTCAGATTTCATGTTCCCTAATTGAGTTGAGCTCGAAACTGTACATTATTTTGAGTTGTAACACCATCATTACTGCCGTGCAATCACAAGGGCCTACACCGCTGCACATTATATCATGTGTTTTTGAAAAGTTCACTGTGATACAATGAAGTTTATTACTACGTATTTTCTTTAACCGAGTCAATTTACTGAGTTTTTGGCATTTATTAAACCATTACAATTACAATATAGTAGCAACAATAAAATGTGCTTTTATATATGTACATTTTCTGTTAGTATGCAGCTTGTACCTGGTTTGTGCTTACAAACGACACAAACCCAAACAAATGACATATACAACAATCACCCAACACACTTGGAACCATAATACGATTCTGGAGACGGGTGAAGTACAAATTACGAAAAGAATGATTGCTGGGAATAGTATTACTCATTTTATGTTGTCAACAATCATATAGAGCATAGTCACCTCATGCAGCATACACATGCTTAGATGAATACAGAGTAATATATAAGGTAAAAAAAAAATATAGATAAGCAAACAAAAAAACACCTCTCAAAAATAGCAAACTCATTAGAAACGAATTCAAGACAAACAAGCTCAGTTTTCAGTTTCTGCGGATATTTATGCTCGTTCGGGTAGGTACCTGTATTCAAAAAAGAATCACGGGAGCCATTAATAAAATGTCCTTAATGGCGTGTATATAAATAACAGTGTAATTCGTAAAACGACAAACAGAAACAATCATAAGCGCGACAACAATTGGATTCATCAACGTTGACTTGTGTTTGTGATCAAGAATAAAACCCCTATCATTTACGACAGTTTTTAACTTGAACAAGTCTTCTTAAAAATCTTTTGTCCGTTTCAGTCAAGTGTGTCGTGCAGTCATTGAGCCTATAGACTTAGGTTGCCTTAAATCAGTAAATGTTTCTTAAAAGTATATCTTTCTGACCTTGAACTAATTAATCAAACTTAAGTATCTACCATTGAAAAGTGGCTATGATTATTGTTACTATTACAGCTCAATCTTAAAAATCTAAGCATCGAAAAAGAGCGTAACCAAACAAATCTAGATATTATTAACCAACTACGAACATATGAAGAACAATAGATTCAGTAATTGTGCATATCGAAGATAGATCTAATTAATCGATTTCAGTAATTATAGGCCATTTTCACTTTTTCGTAGCAATATTACTCAATCAAGATCCAAGAAAAACTCCTTAGTAAGGCCATCAAGAGTCATATGGCAAAACAAAAAGAGCATTCTCCATGTTTTGGGTACATCAACTCTAAAATCAGCAAAATCTTAACTATAGATCCAAAAATGATCACACCTGTATTTTCATAATAAGTAAACTTTGCATGAATAGCGATTCACTTGACGACCATTTTAAAATAGAATTATCATAGCTACACTTATTAGAAGCAAATCATAAAATGAGCATACAAACATTATTCTCAACTGCTGTGAAAGTCAGTGGACATGACTCATATCAAACAAAGAGCAACTCCTTATTAAGTGTTTCATACCCGGCTACCCGCTTAGGTTGTTGCATTATTCCATCACCTATATGTTTCATTACCCGCTTACTATACAATTCAAATAAAGTAACTCCCAGGAGCATCAACTTCTTTAAACTGAGTACCACCCAGCAGTTATCTATGTAAATTCTCATACAACGTGTCGTTAGGGTGTTGAAAGCACAAATTACAAGTAATTACAAAAAGCTAAGTTGACATCTCTGTGAGCATGTTGAAATATTTACTTCGTTAAAATTTCACACAATACATATACATATTGTGTGAAAATGTAACGAAGTAAATATCTCATCATGCTCGCCTCACATAGATGTCAACTTCATTTTTATAGTTACTTGAAATTTGTGCTTTCGACACCCTAACGGCACGTTAACATCTCATTAATGATTGATTACCGGTGAATCTGGTCAACGTCTTGTATGTGCTCGATAAAGTTTTTAATAATAACAAAAAAAAAAGATGGATGAAGGAGAAAAGAAACTCGATTCACAATCGATAAAACCTAAAAATTCGACAATGGCCATTACACAAACTAGAATTCAAGAATTTGAACCATAAAAGCAATCAATAATTCAAAATTAACAATTGATCTAAGAAATCCAGGCTCCAGCTGGAAGTTATTCATCTACAAAACTTATTCACCATAGAAACACTTAAAGACCAAGACCTACATGATGAAAAGTTCAAATGTCGTTAAAATACTAATACGTTGTCTTTATATATACTAATTGACATCCACCAATCAATAGTGATGTATAGTTCAAAGATCAATAAGTATCTAAAAGGCAGTGATATTATATAATTATTGTCATCAACAATTCAACATTAACATTACGAAACTAACACATCATTCATAATTTCATATAACGAATTAAAGGTTACACAAATCTAAAAACAAAAGACACGCAAACCCCAACCTGATGTAATTAGGGTTTCGGTGCGATCACTTTTGGGGAACTGCAACAGTAGGAGTACCGAGCAAACTAGCCTGTTGTAACTCGAGCTCGTTGAATTGAGCCTCACGATCCATCTCAATAATCAACGGAACAACGAGGATCAAAAACGTCGTTCCGGCGATCCACGCCGCTTTGCCGGTGCTTTTAAGAAGCTTTTTAACCACAAATCCGGCGTCGGAAGCGGCTTGTTTGCCTTTGTACAGAATCGGTGATTCAGATATCGATGATGAAACGCGAGATAACACTCCTTCGTTGTTTGATTTCTTCGCCGCCATTGTTAATTGCTAGGGTTTAGAAGTTTCGTGATTTGTTCGGTTTCTGTGTTGGAGGGGTTTGGCCTGGGATGTAGAAAACGTTTTTAGCCTTATATTAATATAGATGTGCTTATATAGCCCCTAAAATATTTTATGATTGTTAGTTTATTGAATCATTTTTCTTGTTGTCGCATACCCGGTCCCTATTATTGGTTTTGTACATCGCTTTTTTGTTTATGTGTAAACGGATAAATCAATAACTTTTTTTGGTTTAGGCTACCGGATTGGAGAAGTATTTTTATTTTAATTGCAACTCACCTAATGGAATTATCATGTGATTGTTCAGCAGGAAACTAGGCAACGGTGCAGATACGAAGTTTTGGTTCGATTGCTGGCTAGCTGATGCACCACTAAAAGACATTTTTTGCAGGTTATTTCGGTTTGAAACAGATCCATATGTCTGTGTTCGTGACAGATTAAGGTGGAATGGAACTAGATGCGAAATCACGGGTCAATGGTTGAGAACTCCTACCGGAAGATCCTTAGGCGAACTCACTGATCTGTGCAATCTGTTACAATCATTTCGAATGGAGCCTGAAAAGGCTGACTCATGGGAGTGGTTGCTGAGTAATAATGGGACTTTTGCAACAAATATTCTTTCAACCGTGCTGAATTCAAAAATACTAAGTGCGGGAACCAATCGAGAAGAAACATTAAGGAATAACTTGGTGCCGAAAAAGGTCGAGGTGTTTGTTTGGAGGACGAAAAAGAAAAGGCTACCCGTTTTAATGGAGCTTGACAAGCGGGGTATCGACCTCCACTCGGTCAGATGCCCCGTTTGTGATGGCGACGTTGAGTCGGTAGATCACGCTATCCTCTTTTGTAAAAACACCCTTTATATTTGGACTGAAGTATTCAATTGGTGGGGCATGAAAGTTGCGGCTAGTTTGAGCATTGGCGAGATGTTCAACATTTTTCAAACAAGTGCGATGACGGAGTTAGGTGCGAAGATTTGGCAAGCGGTTCGATGGACATGCGGATACCTTATTTGGAGAAACCGTAATCAAAAGGTTTTCAAAAACAAAAATTGGAACCCTCCGGTGGCTCTTAATGAGATTCAAATTACAAGTTTTGAATGAGTTGCGAAGAGGTGCAAAAAGATTAATATTGATTGGCAAAGTTGGTTGGTAAATCCCCAAAGGTTTTTAAGCGACTAAGTTGGCTAATCTCACTTTGGTTCGATCTTAGCAACCATCAGGATTAGACTGTTTCTTTTTCTATATGGTGCGATTTGATTCATTTGGATCATAGTGTTGAGATGTATATATCAAAAATGTACTAGGTGTGCTGGAGGCTTTGTATATATGCAGGCCTTGTATGTTGTGTTTCTTGATTAATAAAAGTATATATGTTGCCTTTCAAAAAAAAAACCCTTTGTGTGAGCACCTTAAAATATTTCATAGTGATGTTTGAATTTAAGGTGGTTTGTAGTAATTACAGGGCTTATGACCTAGCAGCATTAAAAAGTTTCATTAACTTTGAGATTGTGAATTCGAGTAGTGTCGTGAACAAAATTGGTGCAGGTGTGTTTCACTTTTCAAAAAAGGTGGAGTTTAGTTGAAGAATTCGAAATCCCCAAAGTTTTTAAATATTACGGTCAATTTGGTTTGATTTTATTTTTAAATATTTCAAAGAGTTACACTTAACAAGACTTAATTGCATAGAATTTTAAAAATTTGCACTTGACAAAACTAAATTGCAAAGGATCTCAAAAACTCAATTACGTTCAAGTAATCAACTACTGTTTGAATTTCGAAATATGGAGAATCCCCCATGACCTTGATCATCGATAGGTCATATGGTTGGTCGAGTGATTTTAGGAAGCCGGTGGTGGTAGGTAATCAACGGTTAAGGAAAATATATATCTTCGATTTTAGGTGGTCGGTTGTGCTTTTTGTTAAGAAAAATATTTTAGGTGCAAAGTGTTTTATGAAACATTGTGGCTTGCAAATTGTAAATCCTTCCTATATTCGAAGCATTTTAACTTCCTTCCTATACTCAAATCACGTAAAAAATTCTTTATTCGTGGTTTTTAAATGCTCCTACATTTAAAATATTTAAACCAAACATATCATTTTATGGGATTTCTTCTATTTCAAATCACAAGAAATCCTACAAAAGATCAAACAAAATGCACTCTAAGATCATTTGTGTAACGACCCTGGATTTTCCAACGTTTATTTATTAATAATAATTATTATTATTAATACGTGTGATTAAACGAATGTATGTTATTACATTTACATGTTGCCATGATTGCCCATACTTGACTTTAAATGCCCGGAACGTCTTTGTGACACACGAAACTTTCACGAATAATATTTTTAGAATATTATTTACATTCATGATTATTTATTTTTAATCATTTTAATTAACTAAGGTTGGTGGTTAATTACTTGGGCTTTATCTATTTAATTGCACCTTTATTTAAACTTTGGTCTTTAATTAATAGACTTGGGCTAGTAAGCCCACCCTACACTTTATTTGGGCTTGTAAGCCCAACATATTAAGCTAGTGTTACATTAATATTAAGCATGATTAATTAGGTTAATTTAGAGACAAAGTATTACAAGCATGCTACTCCATACTCCCATGCATTTAACCTTATTTCCCATTTAAGCTTTCACCACCTTTCCACACATGAAAAGCAAGTTTTGACTTCCCATTTTACTTCAAAAAAACCGTCCATTTGCTAAGGTGTGAAGGAATTCCTTTTCATTTTTACTTATTACTTGATACTTGCATTCTCATTCATTTTCACACACTTACAATTGCTCTCTTTTCTCTCTTGCTTTTTCTCTCTAAGAACTAGTAAGTAACAACAAAGTTCTCTTCTTTCTCCCTCCCAAAAACCGTAGCCCAAATGTTCATCATCATCATTCTTACTTGTTAAATCTCTTGTTGTTGTTTGTTGATTATTATTCAAGATCAAACTTATTAGTTTGCATCTCCATGAATCTTGGTTACTTCTTTTGTTAATAAAGAACCAAGAACAAGAACTCAAACTTATTAGTTGTAGTTCTACACTTATGTATTTTCAAGATCAAAGTTCATAAACTTTATAATCTTTCTTTGCTTTCATGTTTGTAGACTTAAACACTAAGATTCAACTTTGTTTTGGATCTTCCTAAGTATGACACAAACATGAAACATAATACTTGTAAATCTAGTTTATTTTTCTTCATTTATTCTTACCTTGAATTCGTGATTAATGTTCTTGGTCAAGTATTTACTAGTTAAATCTTGATTATTATTCTTGAAACTTTGTAAGTTCAAGACATAGAAGTTTAACTTTCTAGTTACAACTTCATATACTTGTGTTAGATTAAACTTAAGAACTATAGATCTAGACTTTTGAGTCTTGAATCTTCAAGATCTAACTAAGAACTATGTTCTACAACCTAAGATCTTGTTTACTTAAGTTTATTTTCAAGTTTGTAACTTATTATAGGTTTTAAAGTTCATGTATGTGTTAGATCTAAGACTTTGATGTAACTTTGGTTCATCAAACTACATGCAACTCTTAAGTGAGTTGTGCTTCATGTCTTAGACTTGCACTAGTGTTATGATGGTCAAGACTTGGTTAAAATGATGTAAACACATCCATGAGTTGTATACTTGAAGCTATATGCATCAAGGATGAGAACCATGATGAACATCAAGCACCAAGACCACCGGAACCCACTTATACTTTCTGTTTCTGTTTAAACCTACTGACCTGCTGTTTCTGTAACAGACCAGTATACCTGGGCTGCTCTAACCATGATTTTTAGATAGATATTTTCGAGTAGATAATTTTTCATATAAGACTCGTCTTAATCCGAGTTACGGTTTAGAATCTATGGCCCTCCGAGCGTCACTACGTCCATTTACTTTTCTGTTTCCTGTTTACAGTTTCTGTTTTGGTGATTCTGTAACAGACCAGTAGACCTGGGCTGTTGTGGTTATGATTTTCAAATATCTATGTTCGAGTAGATAACTTTTCATATAGGACTCATCTTAATCCGAGTTACGGTTTAGGATTTATGGCCCTCCGATCGTCACTATGTCCTTTAACGTTGTGCAGAAATTTCTGACCTACTCGCACTTAGACCGTCGCCACGGTCAAACGAAGACGAGTTTGCTTCTGAAATTTTTACCACACTTAAGGGACTCATATACGGAGCCATGGCCACTGGTCTCACTTTAATTCAATAAGGGTAGAGGCCGTGGTGACTGACTGAAGTCAGCCTTTGTTTTAAACTACTTTCATGAACGAAACCTACTTTACACCTTTTGTTAAATGATGAATGATGATGACCCTTACGACCTTAATTACATACTTTTAAACCTATTAAGACGATTTACTGACTTAGTACTATTTGACCTAGGTTGAGGACTTTCGGACCGTTTACTTGCACACCTTTTCCGAACCGACTTTACGACTACATTATCATTGTGAGTTATAGCATTCCCTTTTTACTTTAACTTATTTTGGGAACTGAGAATACATGCGGATTTTATGTTTTACAAACTAGGCACGAGTACTTAAACTTATATATGTGTGGGTTATACAACGGCATAAACATTCCCTTTAGCTCGGTAACGTTTAATCATCGGTTTTTGAACCGTGAACGCAAATCTTAGATATGGATCCATAGGGTTTGACATCCCCACTCGGGCTAGTCGCGCTAGCATTTAACGAGTGTTTAATGCTTTGTAGACATACGCACTCGCCAAGTGCACTTTCAGGGGGTATTATAAACGTTAAGTTAGTTACCAAGTGCCCACGGTTAACATATACTTTATCATACTGTTTTGAAACGCTCTTTGTAGCACTGAAATCTCGTGGCCTACCTTACTTACTGTTATACTTAAACTATAGCTCACCAACCTTTGTGTTGACGTTTTTAAGCATGTTTTTCTCAGGTGTTTGAGGTTAGCTTCCGCTGTGTACTAGTCGTGCTGTAGACACCCGCTGCTTAGAGTTGTCAACGTATGAACTACTTTACTTTGCATTCAAACTTTAGTACTTTTGAACTATGACTTGTAACGACCATTTGGGGTCATGTACACTTATTTATTGCTTCTACTTAGTGAAGCATACTTTTGGGATGTAAAACTTTCGATGTTGGATTGACATCACTTTTAATTATGAATGCAAACTCTTTTTGAAATCACATATAGTATTTAACCTTGTAATGATCCTGTTGTTGATGGTCTGTACATGTTAATTTAGTACGGGGCGTCACATTTGGTATCAGAGCATTGGTTGTAGGGAATTAGGTTGCATTAGTGAGTCTAAGATCGACCCGAGTAGGATTCACTAATAGGACTAATCTACAACTTGCTAGTTTACTTGTTTCTGCTGAACTTACTGCATGCTGCTGCTTACTTTTACTGCTATATACCGTATGCTACTACATGATTTCACTACTGAATGATATTACTTGCTTTCGATTGCATGTTACTTCTGTACGATTCGTTATTATTGCCATGCTACTTATTGTTATACATGATTTAAACTGTTGGCCTAATACGTGCTTGTTTATGACTTACTGACATGGAAAATTTATTTTCCTTGTTCAGATGTCGGATGCACCACCTGCTAGCGTATTGGGCAGTTCTGACTCAGACTCCACCACACCACCTGCTACTGTTGCTGATACACCAGTCCTGACACCCACTAGTGATCCCGGCGCTTCCACTTCCGGAGCTGGTACTAGTGCACCTGCCCCAGTGTCTGCTCCCGGACCCTCAAGGTCACAGCCCCGCATTGGTGGTATTGAGATCCCCGCGGAGTTCGGGGAAGGGCCGTTTCGTAACCACATGCGCACGCCTTTCCGACACACTCCCGATAGACGTTTAGTCGTGATTCCGCCAGGCAGACACAGACAGATGTTGGCCGCCTTCGGACGCTTCGGATTACCAGCCCAGCCACCAGTGTCACCACCACACGATTCGGATGACTCATCATCTGCCGATTCTTCATCATCAGACGACTCCAGCGATGATGAGGATCCTGCTGATAGACCTATTCAGGCACCCTCCACCCCGCCGAAGAAGCGGTACCGTTTCGACGGCACCGTCATTCCAGGGGTGAATGGAGGTCGTGCTTTTACTGACGCATTTGGCCATCGTCGTAGGGTTACTGCTCGTAAACGAGTTGTGCCATACCCTGCCGACCCACAGATACGTAAGGTTCCCCGTTACGTATTGACTATTCCTGGAACCGTACCACCTAGATTTAGATACGGACCACTTACATCTAGGGACGTACCATCTACATCCGGAGCCGGACCATCTACATCAGCACCACCGGCACCACCCGCCCCACCCGCCCCACCTGCACCGCCTGCCCCACCAGCTCCCTCTAACGAGGAACTGATGAGGGAGATTGAGACTCTCCGAGCTCGAGTCACTGAGCTCGAGGAGCAGTTGGCTCGAGGAGCAGTTCACCCGCCTTCACCGTAGGACCTTGTATTTAGATTTCATGATGTAATCTAGATATAGTTTCATGTATTTCATATGTATTGTACGAACTTATTCAGATGTATGAAACTTATTATTATTAATAAATGGAACTTTGCGTTATTTAATTCTTGCACGATGTTCTATTTACATTGCTGTACAATGATTCTGTGGTATTTGTACCTAGATGCATTATTTAATAACATGTGATGTTTTGATTCCATGTTGGTCACTATATACTGTATTATTACTACTTGCATGCTGGATTTTGACTTGGGTCAAAAATTTTGTTTAGAATATCATGGCTAACGGAAGATCCACACCTACCGCCGCCCAGATTGAGGACATGATCAACGAACGGGTCGCTGCAGCCCTAGCAGAAAGAAATCTCGAAGCTCCACCGCCACCACCACCGGTTATTCCACCCGTTCGAAATGGGTGTACATACAAGGAATTCCAGAGCTGCAAACCGCATAACTTCAGCGGCACCGAGGGACCAGTTGGTCTCACCAGATGGTTCGAGAAACTTGAATCAGTATTCCGAGTTAGCAACTGTTCGGAGGACAATAAGACCAAGTTTGCATCTTGCACGCTATCTGACGGCGCGCTAACGTGGTGGAACACGTTAGCTCAAGCGAAAGGTATCGATGAGGCGTATGCTACGCCATGGGAGGAATTCAAGGGGGCTATGATTGATGAGTATTGTCCGAGAACCGAAATTCAGAAGATGGAAATTGAATTCATGCAATTGAAGGCCGTAGGTAACGAACTTAACAGTTACAATCGTAGGTTTTTGGAGTTAGCACTGATGTGTCCGACCATGGTCACCCCCGAATTCAAGCGCATGGAGAAATACTTCTCGGGACTCCCTAAGTCCATCAAAGGAAATGTCACCTCATCCAAACCACCGAATGTTCCCGAAGCAATGCGCATGGCGCATACTCTCATGAATCAGATTCTTATTGATGAGCCGGAGAAGGCTAAGTTTGAGGCTGGTAGTAGCGAAAAGAGGAGATGGGACAACAACCACAACAACCACAACAACTACAACAACAATAACAACAACAGGGGGAGAAACTACGATCAAACCCCCGCCAAGAGGCACAACAATGGTGGAAACCCTAATCCCAACAACAACACCAACACCAACCCGAACTACAAAGGAACCTTACCACAATGCAAGAGGTGTTACAAACACCATACTGGATATTGCAATGTTGTCTGTGAGAAGTGTCAACGGGCTGGGCATATCGGGAAAGACTGCAAGGTCACCACTTTGAATGGGAAGCCGAACACCAATGGGCCAAAGAAGTGCTACGAATGTGGACAGACGGGCCATTTCAGAAATGCATGCCCCAACAAGCGAAAAGATGGCGGGCCACCCCGTGGTAGAGCTTTTAATGTTAATGCAAGGGATGCACGCGATAACCCCAACTTGGTGACAGGTATATTCACAATCAACAATCTTTTAGCTTCTGTCTTGTTTGATACTGGTGCGGATAGAAGTTATGTATGTAGACATTTTTGCGATAAGATTGATTGGTCATTAGTCCCGTTAAAAGAAAGTATGCTTGTCGAGGTCGCAAATGGAAAACTTGAAAAGGTTGACCATATTAGTCGTGGAGCTACTATCGACATAGCTGGTGCAGATTTCGAAATTGATTTGATACCTATCAAACTGGGAAGCTTTGACGTGATCGTTGGTATGGATTGGTTGAGCAAGATAAAGGCCGATATTATCTGTGGAGATAAAGCACTTCGCATACCTGATAATGCTAAAAACGAACATATATTTCATAGCATTATTCCTCAAGAAAGACAAGCTTTTAGTTGCAATTGTTCTATTTACAAGAGATATTCGTTTAAATAATAAAAGGTGAAGACAAAAGACAGATTCGACGAATTGAAGACGCAAACGACCAAAAAGCTCAAAAGTACAAAAGACAATCAAAAAGGTTCCAATTATTGATAAGAAACGTCTCGAAATCACAAGAGTACAAGATTCAAAACGCAAAGTACAAGATATTAAATTGTACGCGAGGACGTTCGAAAATCCGGAACCGGGACTAGAGTCAACTCTTAACGCTCGACGCAACGGACTAAAAATTACAAGTTAACTATGTATATAAATATAATATAATATATAATTAATTATATTAATTATATATATATTATATATATATAATAAAAACCGTCGGCAGCAAGAAACTCCAAGGGTGTGAGCTGTAAATATATCTCCGCGACTCGCGGAGTTTTAAGGGCATTTTGCCGCGAGTCGCGGAGCCCCAAAAATCAAGTCTGGCTATAAAGCCAACCGAATTCTGATCAAATTTAACACATTTTTTTTCTCTTCCTCTTCATACGTAAATATATTTATATTTATAATTTATATTTTAATTTTAATTCTAATAATAAGGGTATGTTAGCGAATGTTGTAAGGGTGTAAGTCGAAATTCTGTCCGTGTAACGCTACGCTATTTTTAATCATTGTAAGTTATGTTCAACCTTTTTACATTAATGTCTCGTAGCTAAGTTATTATTATGCTTATTTAAAACGAAGTAATCATGATGTTGGGCTAATTACTAAAATTGGGTAATTGGGCTTTGTACCATAATTGGGGTTTGGACAAAAGAACGACACTTGTGGAAACTAGACTATGGGCTATTAATGGGCTTTATATTTGTTTAACTAAATGAAAGTTTGTTAATGTTAATATAAAGATTTACAATTGGGCGTCCCTATAAATTACCATATACACTCGATCGGACACGATGGGCGGGGTATTTATATGTACGAATAATCGTTCATTTAACCGGACACGGGAATGGATTAATAGCCACTAGAATAATCAAAACAGGGGTGAAATTACATTCAAGGGTAATTGGTGTAATTGTTAACAAAGTAGTAAAACCTTGGTTTACACGCAGTCGATAACCTGGTGTATTCATTAAACAAAGTATTAAAACCTTGTTACAATTCGAATCCCCAATTAGTTGGAATATTTATCTTCGGGTATAATAATAATTTGACAAGGACACTTGCAATTTATATTTATGACTGATGGACTGTTATGGACAAAAACCAGACGGACATATTGAATAATCCAGGACAAAGGACAATTAACCCATGGGCATAAAACTAAAATCAACACGTCAAACATCATGATTACGGAAGTTTAAATAAGCATAATTCTTTTATTTCATATTTAATTTCCTTTATTTTATATTTAATTGCACTTCAAATTATCGTACTTTTTAATTATCGCAAGTTTATTTTATCGCATTTTTATTCGCAATTTCATTATCGTTATTTACTTTACGCTTTAATTTAAGTCTTGTATTTATTTTATATTTTACATTAGGTTTTAACTGCGACTAAAGTCTTAAAATCGACAAACCGGTCATTAAACGGTAAAAACCCCCCTTTATAATAATAATATTACCTATATATATATTTGTATTTTTATAAAAGTAAACTAATATAGCGTTGAGCTTTGTTTAAGAATTTCCCTGTGGAACGAACCGGACTTACTAAAAACTACACTACTGTACGATTAGGTACACTGCCTATAAGTGTTGTAGCAAGGTTTAAGTATATCCATTCTATAAATAAATAAATATCTTGTGTAAAATTGTATCGTATTTAATAGTATTTTCCTAGTAAAATAATAACTATTTTATATACACCTCGTTCGACATCAAGTATTTTTGGCGCCGCTGCCGGGGATCCAAACTCTTAAACGCCGGAAGCGCAACGCTAATATAAAAAAAAAAAAAAAAGATTTTTAGATACTTTTATTAAAATTCGTTTTGTAAAAATACGTTTTAAATATTCGAAAAATATAAAAAGAAAAACAAAAATATATGTATTTTTAAGATTTTGTAAATATTTAAGTTTTATAAGTTTCTTTATTTCTATTTTAGTTTATAAAAATATAAGTTTTATTTTAAAATCGTTTATTTAAATTAAAAACAGAAAACATAAAAAAATAAAAAATAAAAAAATAAAAAAAAAAGAAAAACGCGTAAAAAGTAAAACCTGTCAACTGAATTCTGGATCCCCGCGACTCGCGGGGTTTTCTTCTCTCTTTGCCGCGACTCGCGGAGGGCTTCTGACACACGGACAAAACCCTAATCAAGCATTGATTACGGGTATTTTTAATTATTATTATTAAAACCTAATTATTATTATTATTATTATTAGTTTTAATTTTACTTTTACTTTTTATTTATATATTTTAGTTAAATTAGTTTTAATAAAATTGTAAAATTAATAGTTTTATAAAATAAATAATATAAAAATAATATTTTTATAAAAATTGTACTTTTTACAACTTTTTGTATATTTTTATATTTTGTACCTTTTTAATCGTTGTAGCGTAAAATTTGTATTTTTTAGCTCATATTTAATTTTAAACTTAGTTTTTGCTATAATTATTTTTACTCCTAGATTTTTAGGCTTTGCCGTAGAATTTCTTAAGTGCTTTTTCTTTAGACTAAGATTTAGGTGCTTTAGAATTTTGCGACGCCCTTTTTAAGTTTTAGTTTCTTTTTAAGTTATTTCCATTTGGGATTTAGTTTTTCCTTGTAAGCTTTAATATTTTTAGACCTTTTACTATGTATCAATTATCATTCCAATTAGTAATTTCAATTTGCGATTATAATTTTAAGTTAGTTGTAGTAATAAGGTTAGGTTAGTTAAGTATTTTTAAGTTTTTATAAGTTTCTTTTATTTTTCCGTCACCTTTTATTTTTCAACCATTTTTTCTTTTTCGACCTTTTTCGACGAACTCTTTTTCTCTCTTATTTCTCGCTATTCTAGTTTTAGGACTTAGAATTTTATTCTACTTCTTATCTAAATTTCTAAAAATTACGAAAATTTATTTTAAGTGGTTAAATTGATAGACATCAAAATTTTCTGGTTCGTAGTAATAGTTGGATTTGTACGTGGACCGGGTTATTGGAGCCAAACAGTCCTCAATTATATTGAGACCAAACGAATCCTGCCCCTCTGCTGCATCTTTTGGCTATTCGAAACGTGGGCAAAATCAGAAAAGTCTATTGATTGGATAACTTATTATAATTTTTCTTTCTTTTTAAAAACTAATAGGATATTCAGTGAATGCACCGAGCAAGACGTTCATCACCTTTTGTACGTTCACCACCTGTAACTCGATCAAGACATCGTTTAACAAATATAACCGCCGTTGATTTTTCTTTAGAATCGTCATCCAGTCGACCAAGTACTTCAGTTCAAATTTCCGATAATCCATTTTTTGAACCCAACCTCACAATTGAGAATCCAGAAAATATTCAGGAACGGTTCGTAGATCCTGAACCATTAAACTTTCCTCCGGAACCACCAATCATTCAAACAGAGATTGTTGAGGAACGAACTATTAAATCAGAATCATTTAGTGATACCGATTCAACAAATTCAATTATGGAGAATCTGGAACCTTTAAGTATGGAAGACCGAATGAGAGCTAAACGCACTGGACAAGGTCACGCAATTACTCATCCAGACATTAATGCGCCAGATTATGAAATCAAAGGACAAATTTTACACATGGTGACTAATCAATGCCAATTTAGTGGTGCGCCGAAGGAAGATCCAAATGAACATCTACGTACCTTTAATAGGATCTGCACACTATTTAAAATACGAGAAGTGGAGGATGAACAGATATATCTCATGTTATTTCCCTGGACTTTAAAGGGAGAAGCCAAAGATTGGTTGGAATCGTTACCTGAAGGGGCGATTGATACATGGGACGTTTTAGTTGACAAATTTCTTAAACAATTTTTTCCTGCATCTAAAGCCGTAAGACTTCAAGCAGAAATTGTTACGTTCACACAGAAGCCAAATGAAACTCTATATGAGGCGTGGACAAGATATGGAAAGTTACTAAGAGGATGTCCGCAACATGGTTTAGACACCTGTCAAATAGTACAAATATTTTACCGAGGATGCGACATCACTACAAGAAAAGACATAGATATAGCAGCTGGTGGTTCTATTATGAAGAAAACCGAAACTGATGCTTACAAAATTATTGATAATACTGCTTCCCACTCACATGAGTGGCACCAAGAAAAAGATATCATTAGATCATCTAAAGCAGCTAGAGCCGATTCTAGCCATGACTTAGATTCCATTTCGGCAAAGATAGATGCTTTCGAGAGACGAATGGAAAAGATGACTAAAGATATTCATGCTATACGAATTAGTTGTGAGCAGTGTGGAGGACCACATTTGACAAAAGATTGTCTCAGTATTGAATTAACAATGGAACAAAGAGAGAATATTTCATACATAAACCAAAGGCCTGGAAATAATTATCAGAATAATTATCAACCACCAAGACCGATTTACAATCAAAACCAGAATTATAACCGAAATATTCCATACAACAACCAACAAGGTCCTAGCAATCAACAAGTATCCAATAATACTTACAATCAGCAAAGACCGAATTTTCAAAACAAACCACCACAACAAACCGATGATAAAAAGCCGAATTTAGAAGATATGATGACGAAGCTAGTTGAAACTCAAACGCAGTTTTTCACATCTCAAAAACAAACCAATGAACAAAATGCTCAAGCATTTAGAAATCAACAAGCTTCTATTCAAAATCTGGAACAAGAAGTAAGTAACCTAGCAAGGTTAATAGGTGAAAGAAAACCGGGAAGTCTACCTAGTGATACAAACGCTAACCCCCGGAATGAAACAGCTAAAGCTATTACCACAAGAAGTGGTACAACACTTAAACCACCTGAAATACCTGTAACTTCTGATGAAACTATTCCTACTCCACAAGAACCACAACCTGATCAAGATAAGGAAAAAGAACCGGTAGTTGAAAAGGTTAATGAAGATAACACAGTTAAGGATAAACCTTATGTTAAACCATACCAACCACCACTTCCTTACCCGAGTAAAATGAAGAAAGAGAAACTTGAAGCCGAGCAATCCAAATTCCTGGATATGTTTAAACAGATAAATGTAAATCTTCCTTTCATTGATGTGATTTCAGGAATGCCAAGGTATGCTAAATTCTTGAAAGATCTAATCACGAATAGAAAGAAAATGGAAGAACTCTCGGCTGTTACTATGAATGCTAATTGTTCAGCAGTGCTGTTGAATAAGATACCAGAAAAACTATCTGATCCAGGAAGTTTCACAATTCCATGTTTTCTGGGTAGTCTTAGTTCAATAGAAGCATTAGCAGATTTAGGTGCTAGTATAAATCTAATGCCGTATTCACTATACGCTAAACTAGACCTTGGAGAATTGAAACCAACCAGAATAAGCATACAACTAGCCGATAGATCAATAAAATATCCTAGAGGGATAATGGAGAACATGCTAGTTAAAGTTGGTACTTTAGTATTTCCAGTAGATTTTGTTGTTTTGGACATGAAAGAAGATTCTCAAGTTCCTCTCATATTAGGAAGACCATTCTTAAACACGGCTAAAGCAATGATAGACGTGTTCGGTAAGAAACTGACCCTAAGTATAGAGGATGAGAGTGTTACCTTTTCAGTGGATAGAGCAATGCAACAACCACAATCTGCAGATGATACATGTTATTATATTCAAACTATAGATGCACATGCAGAATTATTAGAAGAATTTCCAGAATTACAAGGAACAGGAGAATGTTCTTTAGGAGAAAGTAATGAACCAATTGATGAAGCTGAAATGTTAGCTACACTTATAGCTAATGGATATGAACCAACAACAGAAGAAATTCAAATGCTAAAAGAAGAAGACAGATATCGATATAAATCATCGATAGAAGAACCTCCGAAATTAGAGTTAAAGCCACTTCCAAACCATTTGGAATACGCTTATTTACATGGTGAATCTGAATTACCTGTAATAATATCGTCTTCTCTTACTGAAAATGAGAAATCACAACTCATTTCTGTGTTGAAAGCTCATAAACCAGCCATTGCATGGAAGATTCATGATATTAAAGGAATAAGTCCTTCGTATTGCACACATAAAATCCTTATGGAAGAAGGTCATAAAACGTATGTGCAACGCCAACGAAGACTAAATCCTAATATGCAAGATGTAGTTAAGAAAGAGATTATTAAACTGCTAGATGCAGGTTTGATATATCCAATCTCTGATAGTCCATGGGTAAGCCCAGTTCAATGCGTACCTAAGAAGGGTGGCATGACTGTCATTACAAATGAGAAAAATGAGCTTATTCCTACTAGGACTGTAACAGGATGGCGTGTATGTATTGATTATAGAAAATTAAATGACGCCACCAGAAAAGATCACTTTCCCTTACCTTTCATAGATCAAATGTTGGAAAGATTAGCCGGAAATAGTTACTATTGTTTTCTAGATGGATTTTCCGGATATTTTCAAATTCCAATAGCACCCGAAGATCAAGAGAAAACCACATTCACGTGCCCTTATGGTACTTTTGCTTACAAACGCATGCCATTTGGACTTTGTAACGCCCCTGCAACCTTTCAAAGGTGTATGATGGCGATTTTTCATGACATGATAGAAGAATGCATGGAAGTATTCATGGATGACTTTTCAGTCTTCGGTGATACATTTAAATCATGTCTAGTTAATCTGGAACGAATGCTAATTAGATGCAAAAAATCAAATCTAGTACTTAATTGGGAGAAATGCCATTTCATGGTTAAAGAAGGCATCGTTCTTGGACATAAAATTTCAAAAGAAGGAACTGAAGTGGATAGAGCTAAAGTAGATGTAATTGCTAAACTTCCACATCCCACCAATGTTAGAGGAGTAAGGAGTTTTCTAGGGCATGCCGGTTTTTACCGACGTTTCATAAAAGATTTTTCTAAAATTGCCACTCCTATGAATAAACTCCTAGAAAAGGATGCGCCATTCATCTTTTCAGATGAATGTATCAAATCTTTTAATATTCTTAAAGAAAAACTCACTAATGCACCGATCATGATAACACCAAATTGGAATCTACCATTTGAACTAATGTGCGATGCAAGTGATTTTGCAATGGGAGCCGTTTTAGGACAAAGGATTGAAAAACGATTTCAACCTATATATTATGCTAGTAAGACATTACAAGGAGCACAAACGAACTATACAACTACTGAAAAAGAACTCCTTGCTATTGTCTTTGCTTTTGACAAATTTCGATCATATCTCGTTCTAGCAAAAACGGTGGTCTATACCGACCATTCTGCTCTTAGATACCTATTTTCAAAACAAGATGCTAAACCAAGATTAATCCGTTGGATCTTACTCTTACAAGAGTTTGATATTGAAATCCGAGATAAAAAAGGAGCAGAAAATCTCGCCGCTGATCATCTTTCTCGTCTTGAAAATCCCGAATTAGAAGTTCTAAATGAATCGGCCATACAAGACAACTTTCCTGATGAATATCTATTGAAGATAGATTATAAAGAAATCCCATGGTTTGCAGACTATGCAAACTACTTAGTTTGTGGATTCCTTGAAAAAGGATTATCGTACCAAAGACGAAAGAAATTCTTCAGTGATATAAAACACTATTTCTGGGAAGATCCACATCTATTTAAAAGTTGTCCCGATGGAATAATACGCCGATGTGTATTTGGAGATGAAGCTAGTAAAATTTTAAACCATTGTCACACAGGACCAACAGGAGGGCATTATGGGCCTCAACTAACAGCAAGAAAAGTTTATGAAGCTGGATTCTATTGGCCTACAATTTACAAAGACGCACACCTTCTTTGCAAATCCTGTGACGCATGTCAAAGGGCCGGAAAAATAAGTCAACGTGATGAAATGCCACAAAATGTCATCCAAGTATGTGAAGTATTTGACATTTGGGGTATTGACTTTATGGGTCCATTTCCAAAATCTCATAATAATTTATATATACTCGTAGCCATTGATTATGTATCTAAATGGGCGGAAGCACAAGCTCTCCCAACTAACGATGCACGAGTTGTAGTCAACTTTTTAAAACGTCTTTTTGCAAGGTTTGGAACACCGAAAGCTTTAATAAGTGATCGGGGTACTCATTTCTGTAATAATCAACTTGAGAAAGTTCTTAAAAGATATGGAGTAACTCATAAAATCTCCACCGCATATCATCCACAAACAAGTGGACAAGTTGAAAATACCAACCGAGCTTTAAAACGTATTCTAGAGAAAACCGTAGGATCAAATCCGAAGGAATGGTCCATTAAATTGGAGGATGCACTCTGGGCTTTTAGAACAGCCTACAAAACTCCAATTGGAACCACACCTTTTAGACTTGTTTATGGAAAAGCATGTCATCTTCCAGTAGAAATTGAACACAAAGCATTTTGGGCTTTGAAGACATGTAATCTTGATTTACATGAAGCCGGACGTCTACGATTAAGTCAACTAAACGAATTAGAAGAATTAAGACATGAAGCATACGAAAATTCGTTAATCTATAAAGAAAGAACGAAGAAATGGCATGATAAAAGAATCAGAAGTTCAAAAGAATTTAAAGAAGGAGACAGAGTTCTTCTTTTCAATTCACGATTCAAGCTATTTCCTGGAAAATTGAAATCAAGATGGTCTGGACCATTCATAGTCAAAAGAGTTTTCCCATACGGAACGATAGAATTGATGAATTCAAATGGGATTGAATTTAAAGTTAATGGTCACAGAGTTAAACATTACATACATGGTCCGGTGGAAGTCGACAACGAAGTTAATCACAATTTCGACACCACAGCTAACTAAGTGTGGGGAGAATCAAGTCTTTAAAGGATAATATGTATTTCTGTTAGAGTTAGATTGTCTGTTTTCGTGTAGTTCTCGAAAATGGAACACGTATGGTCTTTCCCTAGCAGACCCTAAAGAACTAGTCTTCTCCCCCCATTCTGAATTTTTATTTTTTTTAGGTTTTTACGAAATGAAGACTGCCTGTGAACTAAACCATGGTCTAATGCTACACGCTTTGATCACTAAACGTAATAATGACATACTCCCGAGTGAATTAGTATCAGTAATCAGAGAAAGAATGGACGGAGTTAGAAAAGGATCCAGATGCGAAGATAATAAGTTACAATTTGGTAAAGGAAAATCAAAATCCGCAGCGAAAAGAAGAGCACGACACTTAGAACGATGTCACAAATGCGGAAAATGGTCACATGGAGGTAAATGTTCAAATAATCAAACCTATTCAAATACCGAATTTGTTACTTTATGCAGAGACGGACCGTTCATATGTTTAGAAGAAAAGACAATGAATGCTCGAAGTTACGCCTATGCAGCTGAAATGTCCCGTTCTTATTGATTAAAAACGTTCCATATTAATTGATTTCGTTGCGAGGTTTTGACCTCTATATGAGACGTTTTTCAAAGACTGCATTCATTTTTAAACAAACCATAACCTTTATTTCATCAATAAAGGTTTAAAAAGCTTTACGTAGATTATCAAATAATGATAATCTAAAATATCCTGTTTACACACGACCATTACATAATGGTTTACAATACAAATATGTTACAACAAAATAAGTTTCTTGAATGCAGTTTTTACACAATATCATACAAGCATGGACTCCAAATCTTGTCCTTATTTAAGTATGCGACAGCGGAAGCTCTTAATAATCACCTGAGAATAAACATGCTTAAAATGTCAACAAAAATGTTGGTGAGTTATAGGTTTAACCTATATATATCAAATCGTAACAATAGACCACAAGATTTCATATTTCAATACACATCCCATACATAGAGATAAAAATCATTCATATGGTGAACACCTGGTAACCGACAATAACAAGATGCATATATAAGAATATCCCCATCATTCCGGGACACCCTTCGGATATGATATAAATTTCGAAGTACTAAAGCATCCGGTACTTTGGATGGGGTTTGTTAGGCCCAATAGATCTATCTTTAGGATTCGCGTCAATTAGGGTGTCTGTTCCCTAATTCTTAGATTACCAGACTTAATAAAAAGGGGCATATTCGATTTTGATAATTCAACCATAGAATGTAGTTTCACGTACTTGTGTCTATTTTGTAAATCATTTATAAAACCTGCATGTATTCTCATCCCAAAAATATTAGATTTTAAAAGTGGGACTATAACTCACTTTCACAGATTTTTACTTCGTCGGGAAGTAAGACTTGGCCACTGGTTGATTCACGAACCTATAACAATATATACATATATATCAAAGTATGTTCAAAATATATTTACAACACTTTTAATATATTTTGATGTTTTAAGTTCATTAAGTCAGCTGTCCTCGTTAGTAACCTACAACTAGTTGTCCACAGTTAGATATACAGAAATAAATCGATAAATATTATCTTGAATCAATCCACGACCCAGTGTATACGTATCTCAGTATTGATCACAACTCAAACTATATATATTTTGGAATCAACCTCAACCCTGTATAGCTAACTCCAACATTCACATATAGAGTGTCTATGGTTGTTCCGAAATATATATAGATGTGTCGACATGATAGGTCGAAACATTGTATACGTGTCTATGGTATCTCAAGATTACATAATATATAATACAAGTTGATTAAGTTATGGTTGGAATAGATTTGTTACCAATTTTCACGTAGCTAAAATGAGAAAAATTATCCAATCTTGTTTTACCCATAACTTCTTCATTTTAAATCCGTTTTGAGTGAATCAAATTGCTATGGTTTCATATTGAACTCTATTTTATGAATCTAAACAAAAAAAGTATAGGTTTCTAGTCGGAAAAATAAGTTACAAGTCGTTTTTGTAAAGGTAGTCATTTCAGTCGAAAGAACGACGTCTAGATGACCATTTTAGAAAACATACTTCCACTTTGAGTTTAACCATAATTTTTGGATATAGTTTCATGTTCATAATAAAAATCATTTTCTCAGAATAACAACTTTTAAATCAAAGTTTATAATAGTTTTTAATTAACTAACCCAAAACAGCCCGCGGTGTTACTACGACGGCGTAAATCCGGTTTTACGGTGTTTTTCGTGTTTCCAGGTTTTAAATCATTAAGTTAGCATATAATATAGATATAGAACATGTGTTTAGTTGATTTTAAAAGTCAAGTTAGAAGGATTAACTTTTGTTTGCGAACAAGTTTAGAATTAACTAAACTATGTTCTAGTGATTACAAGTCTAAACCTTCGAATAAGATAGCTTTATATGTATGAATCGAATGATGTTATGAACATCATTACTACCTTAAGTTCCTTGGATGAACCTACTGGAAAAGAGAAAAATGGATCTAGCTTCAATGGATCCTTGGATGGCTCAAAGTTCTTGAAGCAAAATCATGACACGAAAACAAGTTCAAGTAAGATCATCACTTGAAATAAGATTGTTATAGTTATAGAAATTGAACCAAAGTTTGAATATGATTATTACCTTGTATTAGAATGATAACCTACTGTAAGAAACAAAGATTTCTTGAGGTTGGATGATCACCTTACAAGATTGGAAGTGAGCTAGCAAACTTGAAAGTATTCTTGATTTTATGAAACTAGAACTTTTGGAATTTATGAAGAACACTTAGAACTTGAAGATAGAACTTGAGAGAGTTCTATTAGATGAAGAAAATTGAAGAATGAAAGTGTTTGTAGGTGTTTTTGGTCGTTGGTGTATGGATTAGATATAAAGGATATGTAATTTTGTTTTCATGTAAATAAGTCATGAATGATTACTCATATTTTTGTAATCTTATGAGATATTTCATGCTAGTTGCCAAATGATGGTTCCCACATGTGTTAGGTGACTCACATGGGCTGCTAAGAGCTGATCATTGGAGTGTATATACCAATAGTACATACATCTAAAAGCTGTGTATTGTACGAGTACGAATACGGGTGCATACGAGTAGAATTGTTGATGAAACCGAACGAGAATGTAATTGTAAGCATTTTTGTTAAGTAGAAGTATTTTGATAAGTGTATTGAAGTCTTTCAAAAGTGTATAAATACATATTAAAACACTACATGTATATACATTTTAACTGAGTCGTTAAGTCATCGTTAGTCGTTACATGTAAGTGTTGTTTTGAAACCTTTAGGTTAACGATCTTGTTAAATGTTGTTAACCCAATGTTTATAATAACAAAAGAGATTTTAAATTATTATATTATCATGATATTATGATGTACGAATATCTCTTAATATGATATATATACATTAAATGTCGTTACAACGATAAACGTTACATATATGTCTCGTTTCAAAATCATTAAGTTAGTAGTCTTGTTTTTACATATGTAGTTCATTGTTAATATAATTAATGATATGTTTACTTATCATAATATCATGTTAACTATATATATAACCATATATATGTCATCATATAGTTTTTTTTACAAGTTTTAACGTTCGTGAATCACCGGTCAACTTGGGTGGTCAATTGTCTATATGAAACCTATTTCAATTAATCAAGTCTTAACAAGTTTGATTGCTTAACATGTTGGAAACATTTAATCATGTAAACATCAATCTCAATTAATATATATAAACATGGAAAAGTTCGGGTCACTACAGTACCTACCCGTTAAATAAATTTCGTCCCGAAATTTTAAGCTGTTGAAGGTGTTGACGAATCTTCTGGAAATAGATGCGGGTATTTCTTCTTCATCTGATCTTCACGCTCCCAGGTGAACTCGGGTCCTCTACGAGCATTCCATCGAACCTTAACAATTGGTATCTTGTTTTGCTTAAGTCTTTTAACCTCACGATCCATTATTTCGACGGGTTCTTCGATGAATTGGAGTTTTTCGTTGATTTGGATTTCATCTAACGGAATAGTGAGATCTTCTTTAGCAAAACATTTCTTCAAATTCGAGACGTGGAAAGTGTTATGTACAGCCGCGAGTTGTTGAGGTAACTCAAGTCGGTAAGCTACTGGTCCGACACGATCAATAATCTTGAATGGTCCAATATACCTTGGATTTAATTTCCCTCGTTTACCAAATCGAACAACGCCTTTCCAAGGTGAAACTTTAAGCATGACCATCTCTCCAATTTCAAATTCTATATCTTTTCTTTTAATGTCAGCGTAGCTCTTTTGTCGACTTTGGGCGGTTTTCAACCGTTGTTGAATTTGGATGATCTTCTCGGTAGTTTCTTGTATAATCTCCGGACCCGTAATCTGTCTATCCCCCACCTCACTCCAACAAATCGGAGACCTGCACTTTCTACCATAAAGTGCTTCAAACGGCGCCATCTCAATGCTTGAATGGTAGCTGTTGTTGTAGGAAAATTCTGCTAACGGTAGATGTCGATCCCAACTGTTTCCGAAATCAATAACACATGCTCGTAGCATGTCTTCAAGCGTTTGTATCGTCCTTTCGCTCTGCCCATCAGTTTGTGGATGATAGGCAGTACTCATGTCTAGACGAGTTCCTAATGCTTGCTGTAATGTCTGCCAGAATCTTGAAATAAATCTGCCATCCCTATCAGAGATAATAGAGATTGGTATTCCATGTCTGGAGACGACTTCCTTCAAATACAGTCGTGCTAACTTCTCCATCTTGTCATCTTCTCTTATTGGTAGGAAGTGTGCTGATTTGGTGAGACGATCAACTATTACCCAAATAGTATCAAAACCACTTGCAGTCCTTGGCAATTTAGTGATGAAATCCATGGTAATGTTTTCCCATTTCCATTCCGGGATTTCGGGTTGTTGAAGTAGACCTGATGGTTTCTGATGCTCAGCTTTGACCTTAGAACACGTCAAACATTCTCCTACGTATTTAGCAACATCGGCTTTCATACCCGGCCACCAAAAATGTTTCTTGAGATCCTTGTACATCTTCCCCGTTCCAGGATGTATTGAGTATCTGGTTTTATGAGCTTCTCTAAGTACCATTTCTCTCATATCTCCAAATTTTGGTACCCAAATCCTTTCAGCCCTATACCGGGTTCCGTCTTCCCGAATATTAAGATGCTTCTCCGATCCTTTGGGTATTTCATCCTTTAAATTTCCCTCTTTTAAAACTCCTTGTTGCGCCTCCTTTATTTGAGTAGTAATGTTATTATGAATCATTATATTCATAGATTTTACTCGAATGGGTTCTCTATCCTTCCTGCTCAAGGCATCGGCTACCACATTTGCCTTCCCCGGGTGGTAACGAATCTCAAAATCGTAATCATTCAATAATTCAATCCACCTACGCTGCCTCATATTCAGTTGTTTCTGATTAAATATGTGTTGAAGACTTTTGTGGTCGGTATATATAATACTTTTGACCCCATATAAGTAGTGCCTCCAAGTCTTTAATGCAAAAACAACCGCGCCTAATTCCAAATCATGCGTCGTATAATTTTGTTCGTGAATCTTCAATTGTCTAGACGCATAAGCAATCACCTTCGTTCGTTGCATTAATACACAACCGAGACCTTGCTTTGATGCGTCACAATAAATCAAAAAATCATCATTCCCTTCAGGCAATGACAATATAGGTGCCGTAGTTAGCTTTTTCTTCAATAACTGAAACGCTTTCTCTTGTTCATCATTCCATTCAAATTTCTTCCCTTTATGCGTTAATGCAGTCAAGGGTTTTGCTATTCTGGAAAAGTCTTGGATGAACCTTCTGTAGTAACCAGCTAGTCCTAAAAACTGGCGTATGTGTTTCGGAGTTTTCGGGGTTTCCCACTTTTCAACAGTTTCTATCTTTGCCGGATCCACCTTAATACCTTCTTTGTTCACTATGTGACCGAGGAATTGAACTTCTTCCAACCAAAATGCACACTTTGAAAACTTAGCGTACAATTCTTCCTTCCTCAATACTTCTAACACCTTTCTCAAATGTTCACCGTGTTCTTGGTCATTCTTTGAGTAAATAAGTATGTCATCAATGAAAACAATGACAAACTTGTCAAGGTATGGTCCACACACTCGGTTCATAAGGTCCATGAACACAGCTGGTGCATTAGTTAAACCAAACGGCATGACCATAAACTCGTAATGACCGTAACGTGTTCTGAATGCAGTCTTTGGAATATCATCTTCTTTCACCCGCATTTGATGATACCCGGAACGTAAGTCAATCTTTGAATAAACAGACGAGCCTTGTAGTTGATCAAATAAGTCGTCGATTCTCGGTAGTGGGTAGCGGTTCTTGATGGTAAGTTTGTTCAACTCTCGGTAGTCAATACACAACCTGAATGTACCATCTTTCTTCTTGACAAACAAAACAGGAGCTCCCCACGGTGATGTGCTTGGTCGAATGAAACCACGCTCTAAAAGTTCTTGTAATTGGCTTTGCAGTTCTTTCATCTCGCTGGGTGCGAGTCTGTAAGGAGCACGAGCTATTGGTGCAGCTCCTGGTACAAGATCTATTTGAAATTCAACGGATCGATGTGGGGGTAATCCCGGTAATTCTTTCGGAAATACATCGGGAAATTCTTTTGCAATGGGAACATCATTGATGCTCTTTTCTTCAGTTTGTACTTTCTCGACGTGTGCTAGAACAGCATAGCAACCTTTTCTTATTAGTTTTTGTGCCTTCAAATTACTAATAAGATGTAGCTTCGTGTTGCCCTTTTCTCCGTACACCATTAAGGGTTTTCCTTTTTCTCGTATAATGCGAATTGCATTTTTGTAACAAACGATCTCTGCTTTTACTTCTTTCAACCAGTCCATACCGATTATCACATCAAAACTCCCTAACTCTACTGGTATCAAATCAATCTTAAATGTTTCGCTAACCAGTTTAATTTCTCGATTCCGACATATATTATCTGCTGAAATTAATTTACCATTTGCTAATTCGAGTAAAAATTTACTATCCAAAGGCGTCAATGGACAACTTAATTTAGCACAAAAATCTCTACTCATATAGCTTCTATCCGCACCCGAATCAAATAAAACGTAAGCAGATTTATTGTCAATAAGAAACGTACCCGTAACAAGCTCCGGGTCTTCCTGTGCCTCTGCCGCATTAATATTGAAAACTCTTCCGCGGCCTTGTCCATTCGTGTTCTCCTGGTTCGGGCAATTTCTAATAATGTGGCCTGGTTTTCCACATTTATAACAAACTACATTGGCATAACTTGCTCCGACACTACTTGCTCCGCCATTACTCGTTCCGACACCATTTGTTCCTTTCGTTCTATTAACCCCTGGTCCGTAGACCTCACACTTCGCCGCGCTATGACCATTTCTTTTACACTTGTTGCAAAATTTGGTGCAGAACCCCGAGTGATTCTTTTCACACCTTTGGCATAGTTGCTTCTGATTGTTGTTGTTGTTACGGTTATTATTGTTGTTGGGATGATTGTTGTAGTTGCTGTTGTTGTTGTTGTTGTTGTTGTTGGGCCGTTTGTTGTAGTTGCGATTGATGTTGCGATTGTTGGGATAATTGTTGCGATTATTGTTGTAATTGCTGTTGTTGTTGTATTGGTGATTCTTATCACCGTTTTCCTCCCACTTTCTTTTGACTTGCTTCACATTGGCCTCTTCAGCATTCTGTTCTTTAATTCTTTCTTCAATCTGGTTCACTAGTTTGTGAGCCATTCTACATGCCTGTTGTATGGAGGCGGGCTCGTGTGAACTTATATCTTCTTGGATTCTTTCCGGTAATCCTTTCACAAACGTGTCGATCTTCTCTTCCTCATCTTCGAATGCTCCCGGACACAATAGGCACAATTCTGTGAATCGTCTTTCGTACGTGGTAATATCAAATCCTTGGGTTCGTAACCCTCTAAGTTCTGTCTTGAGCTTATTAACCTCGGTTCTGGGACGGTACTTCTCGTTCATCAAGTGCTTGAATGCTGACCACGGTAGTGCGTACGCATCATCTTGTCCCACTTGCTCTAGATAGGTATTCCACCATGTTAACGCAGAACCTGTGAAGGTATGCGTAGCGTACTTCACTTTGTCCTCTTCAGTACACTTACTTATGGCAAACACCGATTCAACCTTCTCGGTCCACCGTTTCAATCCGATCGGTCCTTCGGTTCCATCAAATTCCAAAGGTTTGCAGGCAGTGAATTCTTTGTAGGTGCATCCTACACGATTTCCTGTACTGCTAGATCCAAGGTTATTGTTGGTATGTAGCGCAGCCTGTACTGCGGCTATGTTTGAAGCTAGAAAAGTACGGAATTCCTCTTCATTCATATTCACGGTGTGTCGAGTAGTCGGTGCCATTTCCTTCAAAATAGTTAAATGGAACAAGTTAATCATACAGAATATTAAGAGTAGTTAATAGTATTTCGTAGCATAATATGAACTCATTTATAAAAGCTTTTTCTTCATATTAGCATTTTATAAGTTTAAATTCGGGTAGTACCTACCCGTTAAGTTCATACTTAGTAGCTAATATACAATTCAACTACTACAATTCTATATGAAAAACTGATTATAATAATATTTCGCGTTCAAACTTTTATACAATATTTTACAAACTTACAATACCGCTTATTTTACATAAAGCATGAAATATAGCACACAATAACTTTGATACAAGATAGTTGTGAAGACAATTCTAGCTAGTACACAAGTCGTTCAGCAAAGGCAATAAAGACACGTAATTCATACGTCCAGAAACAAGTCATGCATTCTGGTTTTACTAGGACTACTTCCCATCCTTGGTCTTGTGCAACATAACCGTTATGGCCGTTGATAAGACAGCGTGTTGTAACATCATCAAAGGGACGAGGGTTACGTAATGTCCAACAGTCCCGTAATAATCTAAAAACCTCATTTCTTACCCCAATTACCGACTCCGTCACTTGTGGAAACGTTTTGTTTAATAGTTGTAGCCCGATGTTCTTGTTCTCACTTTGGTGAGAAGCGAACATTACTAATCCGTAAGCATAACATGCTTCTTTATGTTGCATGTTAGCCGCTTTTTCTAAATCACGAAGTCCAATATTCGGATATATTGAGTCAAAATAATTTCTTAACCCGTTGCGTAAAATAGCATTTGGGTTCCCCGCAATATATGCGTCAAAGTAAACACATCGTAACTTATGGGTTTCCCAATGTGATATCCCCCATCTTTCAAACGAAAGTCTCTTATAAACCAAGACATTCTTGGAACGTTCTTCGAATGTCTTACAAACTGATCTCGCCTTAAATAGTTGTGCCGAAGAATTCTGGCCGACTCTAGACAAGATTTCATCAATCATGTCTCCGGGTAGGTCTCTTAAAATATTGGGTTGTCTATCCATTTTGTGTTTTTAAACTGTAAAATAGACAAGAGTTAGATTCATAAAAAAAATACTTATTAATACAAGCAATTTTTACATATATCATAAAGCATAAGCACACTATATTACATATATTACACCACACGAATACAACTATCTTATTCCGACTCGCTTGTTTCTTCTTCTTCGGTTTTAGTTCGTTTTGCCAAGTTTCTAGGGATATATGATGTTCCCCTAATACGAGCCGTCGTGATCCACATTGGTTTAGAAAAACCTGGTGGTTTAGAGGTTCCCGGGTCATTGTTACAACTTAAGGACTTCGGGCGTTGACGATACATATAAAGTTCATCGGGGTTGGAATTAGATTTCTCTATTTTTATGCCCTTTCCCTTATTATTTTCTTTTGCCTTTTTAAATTCAGTTGGGGTAATTTCTATAACATCATCGGAATTCTCGTCGGAATCCGATTCATCGGAGAATTGGTAATCCTCCCAATATTTTGCTTCCTTGGCGGAAACACCATTGACCATAATTAACCTTGGTCGGTTGGTTGAGGATTTTCTTTTACTTAACCGTTTTATTATTTCCCCCACCGGTTCTATTTCTTCATCCGGTTCCGATTCTTCTTCCGGTTCCGATTCTTCTTCCGGTTCCGACTCTTCTTCCGGTTCCTCTTCGGGAACTTGTGAATCAGTCCACGAATCATTCCAATTTACATTTGACTCTTCATTATTATTAGGTGAGTCAATGGGACTTGTTCTAGAGGTAGACATCTATCACATAATATCAAACACGTTAAGAGATTAATATATCACATAATATTCATATGTTAAAAATATATAGTTTCCAACAAAAATGTTAAGCAATCATTTTTAAAGAAAACACGGTCGAAGTCCAGACTCACTAATGCATCCTAACAAACTCGATAAGACACACTAATGCAAATTTTCTGGTTCTCTAAGACCAACGCTCGGATACCAACTGAAATGTCCCGTTCTTATTGATTAAAAACGTTCCATATTAATTGATTTCGTTGCGAGGTTTTGACCTCTATATGAGACGTTTTTCAAAGACTGCATTCATTTTTAAACAAACCATAACCTTTATTTCATCAATAAAGGTTTAAAAAGCTTTACGTAGATTATCAAATAATGATAATCTAAAATATCCTGTTTACACACGACCATTACATAATGGTTTACAATACAAATATGTTACAACAAAATAAGTTTCTTGAATGCAGTTTTTACACAATATCATACAAGCATGGACTCCAAATCTTGTCCTTATTTAAGTATGCGACAGCGGAAGCTCTTAATAATCACCTGAGAATAAACATGCTTAAAATGTCAACAAAAATGTTGGTGAGTTATAGGTTTAACCTATATATATCAAATCGTAACAATAGACCACAAGATTTCATATTTCAATACACATCCCATACATAGAGATAAAAATCATTCATATGGTGAACACCTGGTAACCGACAATAACAAGATGCATATATAAGAATATCCCCATCATTCCGGGACACCCTTCGGATATGATATAAATTTCGAAGTACTAAAGCATCCGGTACTTTGGATGGGGTTTGTTAGGCCCAATAGATCTATCTTTAGGATTCGCGTCAATTAGGGTGTCTGTTCCCTAATTCTTAGATTACCAGACTTAATAAAAAGGGGCATATTCGATTTTGATAATTCAACCATAGAATGTAGTTTCACGTACTTGTGTCTATTTTGTAAATCATTTATAAAACCTGCATGTATTCTCATCCCAAAAATATTAGATTTTAAAAGTGGGACTATAACTCACTTTCACAGATTTTTACTTCGTCGGGAAGTAAGACTTGGCCACTGGTTGATTCACGAACCTATAACAATATATACATATATATCAAAGTATGTTCAAAATATATTTACAACACTTTTAATATATTTTGATGTTTTAAGTTCATTAAGTCAGCTGTCCTCGTTAGTAACCTACAACTAGTTGTCCACAGTTAGATATACAGAAATAAATCGATAAATATTATCTTGAATCAATCCACGACCCAGTGTATACGTATCTCAGTATTGATCACAACTCAAACTATATATATTTTGGAATCAACCTCAACCCTGTATAGCTAACTCCAACATTCACATATAGAGTGTCTATGGTTGTTCCGAAATATATATAGATGTGTCGACATGATAGGTCGAAACATTGTATACGTGTCTATGGTATCTCAAGATTACATAATATATAATACAAGTTGATTAAGTTATGGTTGGAATAGATTTGTTACCAATTTTCACGTAGCTAAAATGAGAAAAATTATCCAATCTTGTTTTACCCATAACTTCTTCATTTTAAATCCGTTTTGAGTGAATCAAATTGCTATGGTTTCATATTGAACTCTATTTTATGAATCTAAACAAAAAAAGTATAGGTTTCTAGTCGGAAAAATAAGTTACAAGTCGTTTTTGTAAAGGTAGTCATTTCAGTCGAAAGAACGACGTCTAGATGACCATTTTAGAAAACATACTTCCACTTTGAGTTTAACCATAATTTTTGGATATAGTTTCATGTTCATAATAAAAATCATTTTCTCAGAATAACAACTTTTAAATCAAAGTTTATCATAGTTTTTAATTAACTAACCCAAAACAGCCCGCGGTGTTACTACGACGGCGTAAATCCGGTTTTACGGTGTTTTTCGTGTTTCCAGGTTTTAAATCATTAAGTTAGCATATAATATAGATATAGAACATGTGTTTAGTTGATTTTAAAAGTCAAGTTAGAAGGATTAACTTTTGTTTGCGAACAAGTTTAGAATTAACTAAACTATGTTCTAGTGATTACAAGTCTAAACCTTCGAATAAGATAGCTTTATATGTATGAATCGAATGATGTTATGAACATCATTACTACCTTAAGTTCCTTGGATGAACCTACTGGAAAAGAGAAAAATGGATCTAGCTTCAATGGATCCTTGGATGGCTCAAAGTTCTTGAAGCAAAATCATGACACGAAAACAAGTTCAAGTAAGATCATCACTTGAAATAAGATTGTTATAGTTATAGAAATTGAACCAAAGTTTGAATATGATTATTACCTTGTATTAGAATGATAACCTACTGTAAGAAACAAAGATTTCTTGAGGTTGGATGATCACCTTACAAGATTGGAAGTGAGCTAGCAAACTTGAAAGTATTCTTGATTTTATGAAACTAGAACTTTTGGAATTTATGAAGAACACTTAGAACTTGAAGATAGAACTTGAGAGAGTTCTATTAGATGAAGAAAATTGAAGAATGAAAGTGTTTGTAGGTGTTTTTGGTCGTTGGTGTATGGATTAGATATAAAGGATATGTAATTTTGTTTTCATGTAAATAAGTCATGAATGATTACTCATATTTTTGTAATCTTATGAGATATTTCATGCTAGTTGCCAAATGATGGTTCCCACATGTGTTAGGTGACTCACATGGGCTGCTAAGAGCTGATCATTGGAGTGTATATACCAATAGTACATACATCTAAAAGCTGTGTATTGTACGAGTACGAATACGGGTGCATACGAGTAGAATTGTTGATGAAACCGAACGAGAATGTAATTGTAAGCATTTTTGTTAAGTAGAAGTATTTTGATAAGTGTATTGAAGTCTTTCAAAAGTGTATAAATACATATTAAAACACTACATGTATATACATTTTAACTGAGTCGTTAAGTCATCGTTAGTCGTTACATGTAAGTGTTGTTTTGAAACCTTTAGGTTAACGATCTTGTTAAATGTTGTTAACCCAATGTTTATAATAACAAAAGAGATTTTAAATTATTATATTATCATGATATTATGATGTACGAATATCTCTTAATATGATATATATACATTAAATGTCGTTACAACGATAAACGTTACATATATGTCTCGTTTCAAAATCATTAAGTTAGTAGTCTTGTTTTTACATATGTAGTTCATTGTTAATATAATTAATGATATGTTTACTTATCATAATATCATGTTAACTATATATATAACCATATATATGTCATCATATAGTTTTTTTTACAAGTTTTAACGTTCGTGAATCACCGGTCAACTTGGGTGGTCAATTGTCTATATGAAACCTATTTCAATTAATCAAGTCTTAACAAGTTTGATTGCTTAACATGTTGGAAACATTTAATCATGTAAACATCAATCTCAATTAATATATATAAACATGGAAAAGTTCGGGTCACTACAGCAGCCATGGAAAACCAATTAAACCGACTATCTTATGAATATAATAGATCATATAACTAAGAAATCTATTTCACAGGTATGTCTGTACAGTTTTTAGTTTTTATTTTTATTTTTAACCTTTTGATAATAAACGCTAATTTGTTCGCTAAAAAGTATTAAATTGGTATTAAATAAAATTAGGTTTGGCGACCGAAATTATTGATATCCTTCAAAAATTTATTACATCACTGCGAAATTTAACGTTTATTCTTAAGGTATAAATATCTTTAATCAATCAACCCAAAATATTTCAAAAATTCGTCATGAGTTAAATTAGGTCTTGGAACCGAAATTACTTTACCGAAAAGAGGGGCGCATATTTTTGATAATATTTGATTGATTAAAGTGGGATAAAAAGACAAAAAGATTTTTAATTTTATTTTTACCATGTTTTTAAAATTAATATTTAAATCTTAAATTAATATTGTAAACTTTGTAAAAACAATATATTTAAAATTATAAATATTTGAAAAATTAATATAAGTTTGATATGAATTTATAAATTTTTAAATTAAGTTTGGTGTGAATTTTTAATTTTTAAAATATTAATTTTTAATTTTATGCATTTTAAATTTTGAGTTTGGTGTGAATTTTTAATATTAATTTTGAATTTTATATTTATGTTGTGTGAATTTAAAAACAAAAATTTACTTTATCTCATTAAGTTAAAAATATGATTTTTAAAGTTCGTCGTAAGTTGAAGACTAGGTCTTTGAACCGAAATTGCTTTACCCGAGGGAGGGACGAGAACTTTTATTATCATTATTTTTAATCTTATTGATTTAAAGTATGCCAAAAACATTAAAAAAACCCAAAAATCTTAGCTTTTAAAACAATCGCTACAAAAAGACAAATTTTAAAATTTTGTCGAGGGACGGACTAGGACATCGATCCGAAACGACCTCGTCCTAAATAACAAGGGAAACAAAATTTTAAAATTAATTTCTTAATTGTTTTATAAGTTAAAAATTATAAAAAAAAAAATAAAAATAAAAAAAAAAAAAAATAACCAAACTCCGCGACTCGCGGAGTTTGGAGGGTAAATCTCCGCGAATCGCGGAGAGACCGGATTACAGAAAAAAAAATAAGAGCTGCACACGAACTGATCAGCTCCCACACACAAACACACTGCATAAACACCCGAAAAATACTGCGAAAACCCACGAAAATCACCCCCAAAAATCTCAATTTTTAACCGTTAATCACCAAATTTTTTGCTAAAATCATGTTGAGAAGGATGATATCTAAGAACTACTCAAGAAAAACGGTAAATTTCTACACCTAAACACCATTTAATTCGAATTTTAGTGTTCTTGAGCTATTTTTTACCCAATTTGATTTTGATGCTTTTTAGTGTAATTAGACTTAAATTGTTTATGTATTATGCTTGTATAACCTAGATTGATGCTGTTTAACATGATTAGAAGCCTTAAACTTCAAATTTTGAATAATCTAGGGTTTGTGTTCTTGAGCAATTTGGGGCTTTTTGATATAAACAGGTTATGGCCAATTTTTGTCATGAATTGTTGCTAAATTAAGTAGTATAACATGTCTAGGTAGTTAAATGATCCAAACTTTGAGCCTAAACATGATTTTGAGAATTAAAGTGGACTTTTTCAAGTCCAAAATTCATGAACTTGATTTTTGAAAGATAATGCCATTTGAGACTTGTTTATTTGCTAGTAATGATTATTTTGACATGTTATTTGAGTTGAATGCTTATGAACTTGGCGAAAATTTTCGTATATGCTTATTTGAAAAAGTGTAGATTTGATAAAAATGTGAAAATAAGCTTAAGTTTGATATAAATTGATAATGTCATTGTAATTATTTTGATTGATGATTTTGCTGACACTAATGCATATTTGGATGCACAAAATTTGTGTTTGATGTGTTTTGCAGAATGAAAGGGGTGAATCTTCATCCCAAGCCCGCCATGCTCCTGCTGAGAACTTGGAACAACAGGAGGTAGATAACTACTACAAGCAGGATGTACCTCATCCAGTCATGACCTTTTCAGATATGCACTTGGAACAGTTGCACCCGAACCTGCGATTTGACAGACTTTGGATAGATTATCCAAAATATCAACGGGGTTTGCATACTCTTCACTCTAAGGTTGTTGAGGTACCGAGGGTCATAGAATGGGGACCCTTGGAAGCTGTAGAATTGGCCGGGCCAATTAGGGAATTACTGGTACAGAGGTATGGTAATTCTTCTTTTAATGACTGGATATGTTTATTCACCATACGCAGACCTGTATATAAAGTATGGTGTGAAGAGTTGTTATGTAGTATAGAGTTGAATGATCGGGTAGCTAGTTTAACCGATCGTTCTTTTATTAGATTTTTGTTAGGCGGTTCGATGCGCCACATGTCTTTACTGGACATGGCTCAGGCTTTACGTATATATACGCCTGAGGAGTTAGCGTCTGCCGATTGTAGAGGATTGATACTAAACGGTAGAAAGATAGATGAGAATTTTGATACACACGGTGTGTGGAGTCAAATGACAAGCCATCACCGTTTCAAAGGGGGAAACTACTCTTATTTGGATATAGATAGAGCCGAATTAAGAGTAATACATAGGTTTTTAGCTAATTCGATTACACAAAGGGGTAAAAACAAAGAAAAGGTAAATGAACAAGATTTGTTTTACCATATGTGTATTCGAGACCCACACAGCGCTGTAAGTATACCATATTGTGTGGGTTATTATTTATCAGCTATGGTTCGGGGGATGCGTCCACATAGCATAATAGGAGGTGGTATTTTTATTACTTTGATTGGTGAATATCTCGGTGTGGATATAAGTCGGGGGGGATTATTAGTAGAAGAGCCGGAACCCCGCGACACTATAGGTTTAAATGTATACCATGGTGCAAAAGTTTTGAAGCGGCGAAATAACGCCGCAGTACGATACAATGGTAGACATCCACAGGTAGAGAGAAACCAGGAACAAGGTAATGTAGGAGGGGGGAATGAGATGCAAGAAATGCATAGGTTTATAGCTTCTCAGGAATACGAAAATGCTAGACAGAGAGCATTTGAAGATTGGCAAGTTCATCAGAACCAGATCATAGCGCATTGCCAACATATAGGTAGAAACTATATTCCTACACCGAAACCCGTCTTCCCTCCTTGGTCGATAGAGATGCAGCCACCATATCCTACGTATGACCCTGCCGAAGCATTCTATAGCACTTATGGTTATGCGTGGAACCCCTATTGGTACCAATATCATCTTTAGTTTTATTATTATTATTTTTTATTTTATAATATGTAATTATTGATACATTTAATATTTTTGTTAATATTGTAATCATTTTTATAATTTCTAACCTTTATTCTTAGATTTTAAAAATTTTTGAATGTGGGGTAATAAACCAAACTTCAAAAATATGTATATATGTTTGCAGTTTATCTTATGTATACAACAGGGTAAAACAACGCATTTTCAAAGACTGGCATTAAGTTCAGCAAAAGCAAGTAATTTTGACGACAAGATGCAAAATATATGTGAAATAACAACAAGACGGAATGAACAAATGATGTGCACCATTTATCATTCAGCAAACAAACGCCAATATATTTGGAAACTTTGGTAAAAATTTAATCATTTTCACACAAATCACCCTCAATAATTTAAATTGTTACTGATTTCTTGCAAATGAGGGCATTGCAAGATCTTAAGTGTGGGAAGGGGTTAAATTCTTTCGGATTTTAAAATTTTTATATTAAACACTTGGTTACCATTAAAAATACTAGTAAAGCAGTAGTTGTATTAGAATCTAGTGCTCTCTGATAAAAAAGAACAGCCCTAGTCTTATATACTGACTACCCAATTCTAGTAAAATTTTTCAAAATTTTCAATTAAATGAATTAAAATCATGTTTATACATATTTATGAACGATAAAACTAGGTTTTAACACCGAAATTATTGTTACCTCGGAAAGGACATAAATTGAGAAACAAACTAAAATGTTAAAATTCATTTAAAATGGAATAGAGGACGATAAAAAGGAAAATAAAAGCCAAGTGTGGGAAAATTTACCAAGTTATTTTAAACATATGTCACATATATCTGTAACAAATAACTGAAAATACTTTTGCTTTGGACTAAACTAAACTGTTTTACCCAATGAAAGAAAAGAAGAGATGGATCTACACGATGAATCAATTCCATCATTTAAAGGAAGTAAAGTCTTCCGAAAAAGACACGCGCTTCTTGATTTAGGTCATGAAGTTGTCGTCCAGACCAGCTGTAGGTTGACGAAAAATCTAGAAAAGTCATCTCTAAAATCAGCAGGAAATCCACGGACCTCAGCATCAAACAGGGTCGCCAAGTGGTCAGATTTATCCTAACCATGAGAAGGATTTATCTCGTAAAATGGGGAGGGCGCCGTGCAAATTAGCTTGATAAGACTAATGAATCAGACCCCCAGAAAGGATAATCTCCTTAAATATCAAAAAATCAGCTTTTAAGCCTGATATTACTCAATCCTTGAGATTGACTTTAAAGATTGAGAATTACAACTCATGGAATTCGATGATATCTAAACTCGAGCTTGAACGAGAAAATATTTTGATCAAAAATAAAACCGATTTGTTTTCTGAAAACCCATTTTCAATGCGTTCATTGAACGTAAAATCCTAGGAATTCACCTGGAATTCATTAGGTCACCTAAACCAAATCGGGTGTCAACCGTAAGAACGGTGGTTGCATATTGGTCGAAGACAGGACCTTTTGCCAAGACCGAAAAACTATAGGGTGATCTTTACTATTGCTCCTACAAAGGATAGTATTGCATCCGACACGTTAAAGACCATAATCAAAAGCATGTCACGGGACATTGCCTTAACAGTTGCTTGTTCAACGCTTTCCTTTACAACCGGACGGTAGTTTACCGAAAGGTAATATACGGAACAAGTAAACTTGACGTATTGCTTTCCAAATACAAGGTTAGCAAGTGGGTGACACAAAACCGCAAGTTTTGAGCTAAAATTTTCAAATCTGAAACCCACCAAACCCACAAATATTTTGCAAACACCGGTAAAGGGTTATTCCGGAAAACTTATCTAGGGTAAAAACTAGATTTAATTTTCAAAAGATCAAATGTTTTCATAAAGATCCAATTTCCTTAATGGATCTAAATTTTTATAGTCATGTGGGACTGTAAACCATATCGTTACTACCATTGTTTATACCGCCGTATAGAAATCACTGATGTACAAAGTGTGAAGAATAAAGAAGTGATTCTAGTATTTCAAGACGATATTGCTTGAGGACAAGCAACGCTCAAGTGTGGGAATATTTGATAATGCTAAAAACGAACATATATTTCATAGCATTATTCCTCAAGAAAGACAAGCTTTTAGTTGCAATTGTTCTATTTACAAGAGATATTCGTTTAAATAATAAAAGGTGAAGACAAAAGACAGATTCGACGAATTGAAGACGCAAACGACCAAAAAGCTCAAAAGTACAAAAGACAATCAAAAAGGTTCCAATTATTGATAAGAAACGTCTCGAAATCACAAGAGTACAAGATTCAAAACGCAAAGTACAAGATATTAAATTGTACGCGAGGACGTTCGAAAATCCGGAACCGGGACTAGAGTCAACTCTTAACGCTCGACGCAACGGACTAAAAATTACAAGTTAACTATGTATATAAATATAATATAATATATAATTAATTATATTAATTATATATATATTATATATATATAATAAAAACCGTCGGCAGCAAGAAACTCCAAGGGTGTGAGCTGTAAATATATCTCCGCGACTCGCGGAGTTTTAAGGGCATTTTGCCGCGAGTCGCGGAGCCCCAAAAATCAAGTCTGGCTATAAAGCCAACCGAATTCTGATCAAATTTAACACATTTTTTTTCTCTTCCTCTTCATACGTAAATATATTTATATTTATAATTTATATTTTAATTTTAATTCTAATAATAAGGGTATGTTAGCGAATGTTGTAAGGGTGTAAGTCGAAATTCTGTCCGTGTAACGCTACGCTATTTTTAATCATTGTAAGTTATGTTCAACCTTTTTACATTAATGTCTCGTAGCTAAGTTATTATTATGCTTATTTAAAACGAAGTAATCATGATGTTGGGCTAATTACTAAAATTGGGTAATTGGGCTTTGTACCATAATTGGGGTTTGGACAAAAGAACGACACTTGTGGAAACTAGACTATGGGCTATTAATGGGCTTTATATTTGTTTAACTAAATGAAAGTTTGTTAATGTTAATATAAAGATTTACAATTGGGCGTCCCTATAAATTACCATATACACTCGATCGGACACGATGGGCGGGGTATTTATATGTACGAATAATCGTTCATTTAACCGGACACGGGAATGGATTAATAGCCACTAGAATAATCAAAACAGGGGTGAAATTACATTCAAGGGTAATTGGTGTAATTGTTAACAAAGTAGTAAAACCTTGGTTTACACGCAGTCGATAACCTGGTGTATTCATTAAACAAAGTATTAAAACCTTGTTACAATTCGAATCCCCAATTAGTTGGAATATTTATCTTCGGGTATAATAATAATTTGACAAGGACACTTGCAATTTATATTTATGACTGATGGACTGTTATGGACAAAAACCAGACGGACATATTGAATAATCCAGGACAAAGGACAATTAACCCATGAGCATAAAACTAAAATCAACACGTCAAACATCATGATTACGGAAGTTTAAATAAGCATAATTCTTTTATTTCATATTTAATTTCCTTTATTTTATATTTAATTGCACTTCAAATTATCGTACTTTTTAATTATCGCAAGTTTATTTTATCGCATTTTTATTCGCAATTTCATTATCGTTATTTACTTTACGCTTTAATTTAAGTCTTGTATTTATTTTATATTTTACATTAGGTTTTAACTGCGACTAAAGTCTTAAAATCGACAAACCGGTCATTAAACGGTAAAAACCCCCCTTTATAATAATAATATTACCTATATATATATTTGTATTTTTATAAAAGTAAACTAATATAGCGTTGAGCTTTGTTTAAGAATTTCCCTGTGGAACGAACCGGACTTACTAAAAACTACACTACTGTACGATTAGGTACACTGCCTATAAGTGTTGTAGCAAGGTTTAAGTATATCCATTCTATAAATAAATAAATATCTTGTGTAAAATTGTATCGTATTTAATAGTATTTTCCTAGTAAAATAATAACTATTTTATATACACCTCGTTCGACATCAATACCACAAGGAGACGGTGAACCACTGATCATCTACGGAGAGAGATGTACCTCACAACTGAACCTCATTAGTTGCGTGAAAGCGCAAAAGATTATGAAAAAGGGACGTTTTGCTGTCCTAGCACATGTGAAAGCGGTAGAAACTGAGGTGAAGAGCGTGAACGACGTTCGAATTGTGAACGAATTTTCCGATCAGAGGAATTGCCTGGATTGCCGCCGCAGAGAGCTGTAGAGTTTCAGATTGATTTAGTGCCAGGAGCTGCACCTGTAGCTCGCGCACCTTATAGACTCGCATCTTCCGAGATGCAAGAATTACAGAGTCAACTACAAGAGCTATTAGATCGAGGGTTTATCCAACCAAGCTTCTCGCCTTGGGGTGCACCTGTGTTGTTTGTGAAGAAGAAGGATGGATCCTTCCGTATGTGTATTGACTACCGTGAACTCAACAAATTGACTATCAAGAATCGGTATCCTCTTCCACGAATTGATGATCTTTTTGATCAACTACAAGGATCGAGCGTTTACTCAAAGATCGATTTGCGATCCGGATATCACCAGCCGAGGGTGAAGGAAAGTGACGTGATGAAAACTGCATTCAGGACCCGTTATGGTCATTATGAGTTTCTCGTGATGCCATTCGGTTTGACAAATGCACCTGCCGTGTTCATGGACCTCATGAATCGTGTCTGCAATCCGTACTTGGATAAGTTTGTTATCGTCTTCATAGATGATATCCTCATCTACTCTAAGAGCGAAGAAGAACATGAGCAACACCTCCGACTAGTACTTGAACTCTTGAGACAAGAGCAACTTTACGCCAAATTCTCCAAGTGCGAATTTTGGTTGAAGGAAGTACAGTTTTTGGGTCATGTTGTGAGCGACCAGGGTATCAAAGTTGATCCCGCCAAAATTGAATCCATCAGCAAGTGGGAGACCCCCACTACTCCGAAGCATATTCGCCAATTCCTAGGCCTCGCCGGTTACTACCGAAGATTCATCGAAGGATTTTCTCTGATTGCGCGTCCTTTGACCGCGCTGACTCACAAGGGCAAGAAGTTCATTTGGGAACCCGCACACGAATCAGCATTTCAAACTTTGAAGAAGAAGTTAACCTCCGCACCTATCCTATCACTTCCCGAAGGCAGTGACGATTTCGTTGTTTATTGTGATGCATCGAAGAGTGGTTTTGGTTGTGTACTGATGCAACGATCAAAGGTTATTGCCTATGCCTCCCGCCAATTGAAGATACACGAGCGGAACTACACTACTCATGATCTTGAACTTGGAGCCGTTGTCTTTGCGCTCAAATTGTGGAGACATTATTTGTATGGAACTAAGAGCACTATCTTCACCTATCACAAGAGTCTCCAGCACATCTTCGACCAGAAGCAACTGAATATGAGACAGCGTCGATGGATCGAGACGCTCAACGACTACGATTGTGAACTCCGTTATCACCCTGGAAAGGCCAATGTTGTAGCTGACGCTTTAAGCCGAAAGGAGAGGACGGCACCTCTTCGTGTTAGGGCTCTGAACATCACCATCCATTCGAACCTCAACAGCCAGATCAGAGTAGCCCAAGATGAGGCTCTCAAGGAGGAGAACATATCTCATGAACATTTGAACATACTTGTCTCTCGATTCGAGGTTAGGGAGTCTGGACTACGATGTTATTGTAACACCGGCCATTTTTTTTTTTAATACACAGCGGAAGACTTTATTAACAAACACAATATAAGTCACGTCATTAAGTTTAAGTTTACACAACGGTGTTACGTTATTACAAAACATTATTTATACAAAAGTCAACATCAGAGTTGGATTGTCAAACATGTCTTCTGCAATAGCACCCATCCCAATTGGCAGTACCTAAACCTGCAAGGGGGAAAATATGTGGGGGATTAGCGCACCGCTAAGTGAATGGAATCTATCTAACAGATATAGCTTAAGTCACACACAATCTATATACTAACAACAACACATGCTACTACCAACTAGCATACAATAAGACAATACGAGGATCGGCGGCTTGTACGAGCACATGACTCCCAGCTGATCGGACTTGAGTCTACCGATAGTCCCTGCTACTCAATTCACAGTATAGTTATCCAGATGCAGGGGATGCATCATTCACACTATACTCCACAATCAGTAGCCTTTGGACCCAACCTCCCCTAGGCACGGTTGACCTCATACGGACTCTAACCTCTCCTAGGCACGGTCTCGAGTCCCCAGTCTCCCTAAGCCCGACTGGTGCCATTCACACAGTGTACACATAAATCACATACAACATCAGGCATACTATATTATTCTAACATGGCAATTTCTGCACTATGCATGGTAAAAGAGTCAACCACAGTAGCATGATATGCTACTTAAACTCTATCCGGAGATAGACCCACTCACCAATTACCAGCAACTGCTCAGTTATTATTTCTGAGCTTCCTCCTTGTCTTTATCTCCTGAGAACAGCAAAAACCAAGTTAGAATAGTGTTCCCATCAAGATTAGGCACACTGACGGCGCATTATAGCAAAATTCGTAAAAAAAATGCGTCCGCTAAAATTTTCATGCTTAACACTTATGCACTTTCAAAATTTACATCCTGAACACCAAAATACAAACGGGCAGCATAACGGCTAGAAAAAGGCACTTTGGTAAAACATTCTGCCCTGTGCACACAGTCGGTCGGCTGACACTTACAGTCGGTCGACTGTCGACACAATCGGTCGACTGACCTGTCCAGTCGGTTGATTCATTGGGTAATACATCAATCGGCTGAAGGCAAATCTCAGTCGGTCGGTTCACTCGCCAGTCGGTCGGTTCACCCTCAGTCGGTCGACTGTCGTCCTACAGTCGGCCGACTGTGTTCATCTTCCTCAGAAACTGAACAAAGGCTACGGACTTCACGATGAAATCCTCAAATCTCGATCTAGAACTCGTCTTAAACACCAAAATCGACCACAACTTGTTCACTACCTGTTATAGACTCAAAACTCACAACAATTTGACCATAAAAACATCAAATCCATGGATTTTGACACAAAATCAAGCTTATGAACAAATACACTTAAAAACACCATTTTAACACTAAATTGATCATGAAAGCTCATGATTCATACCTTAAAAGAATCAGTAGAGTGTAAAGAACGTGATTTCAAGACCAATTCGAGCTCAAGATCAACAATGGAGAATTAGGGTTTGGTTAGGTGGGAGGGATGAAGGTACGGGTGTGTGTGGAAAAATTCTAGAAATGGAAAGAAGAAGGCAGTACACTAGTCACATATTTGGGATTAATTCCCACACTGTGCAACACACGGGTATTTACCAGTTATCTGATATCTTTCGTACAGGATTAGGTAACCCAAACGAGGTCCAAATAAAATAAACAAACCTGTTCTGGGACCCTTGTCACAAACTGGTCACAACACAAATATAATAAAACACTAATAAAATAATTAAAATAAAAGCACTTAAGACTAAGCACAAACCCTAAGGGCAAAATAGACAACTTACAACTAGCCCGGGTTTCAGTCTGTTACAGTTATGCCGGAAGAATTTGGGTACCTCTTTATGGAGATTTACGGAACCTTATACTTGATGAAGCACACAAGTCGAGATATTCGATTCATCCTGGAGCGGGCAAGATGTACCACGACCTTAAAGAACAGTATTGGTGGCCGAATCTTAAGAAGGACGTTGCGACTTATGTTGGTAAGTGTTTGACATGCTCGAAGGTTAAAGCCGAGCATCAGAGACCTTCTGGTTTACTTCAACAGCCAGAAATCCCACAGTGGAAGTGGGAAAGGATAACGATGGATTTTATCACCAAGTTGCCGAAGACGGTGGGCGGATACGATACTATTTGGGTTATTGTTGACCGCCTTACTAAATCTGCACACTTCCTAGCGATGAAGGAAACTGATACCATGGAAAGACTTGCCCAATTATACATCAAAGAGGTTGTATCTCGTCATGGTGTACCTTTATCGATCATCTACGATCGCGATCCCCGTTTTGCTTCTAGATTTTGGCGTTCATTGCAAGAAGCCATGGGAACTCGTCTCGACATGAGTACTGCTTATCACCCTCAGACTGACGGGCAAAGTGAACGAACGATTCAGACCTTGGAGGACATGCTGCGTGCATGTGTCATTGATTTCGGAAAGGCCTGGGAAAGGCATTTGCCACTCGCCGAATTCTCGTACAACAACAGTTATCACTCTAGCATTAATGCTGCACCTTTTGAAGCATTGTATGGCCGTAAGTGCCGATCTCCTATTTGTTGGGCCGAAGTAGGCGAAAAGCAAATCACCGGACCCGAGGTAGTCCATGAAACTACGGAGAAGATTGCTCAGATTCAAGCTAGACTTAAAACCGCTCGTGACCGCCAAAAGAGTTATGCCGATCTTAAACGTAAAGACTTTGAATTCAACGTGGGCGATCGTGTAATGTTAAAGGTTGCACCTTGGAAAGGTGTGATCCGTTTTGGAAAACGTGGAAAGTTAAACCCACGATACATTGGTCCTTTTGAAATCTTGGAACGTGTTGGACCCGTTGCATATTGTTTGGATCTACCAGCACAATTGAGCTCAGTTCATCCTACCTTCCACGTGTCAAACTTGAAGAAGTGTCTTGCTACACCTGAACTTATCATACCACTTGAGGAACTTACGATTGACGACACACTCCACTTTGTGGAAGAACCTGTTGAAATTATGGATCGTGAGATCAAAACTTTGAAACGCAACAAGATTCCGATCGTTCGAGTGCGATGGAATGCCAAACGAGGACCTGAGTTTACTTGGGAGCGAGAGGATCAAATGATGCGGAAGTATCCTCACCTTTTTCCGACTCCTCCATCTACCTCAGCTTAAATTTCGGGACGAAATTTTCTTTAACAGGTGGGTAATGTAACGACCCTGGATTTTCCAACGTTTATTTATTAATAATTATTATTATTAATACGTGTGATTAAACGAATGTATGTTATTACATTTACATGTTGCCATGATTGCCCGTACTTGACTTTAAATGCCCGAAACATCTTTGTGACACACGAAACTTTCACGAATAATATTTTTAGAATATTATTTACATTCATGATTATTTATTTTTAATCATTTTAATTAACTAAGGTTGGTGGTTAATTACTTGGGCTTTATCTATTTAATTGCACCTTTATTTAAACTTGGGCCTTTAATTAATAGACTTGGGCTAGTAAGCCCACCCTACACTTTATTTGGGCTTGTAAGCCCAACATATTAAGCTAATGTTACATTAATATTAAGCATGATTAATTAGGTTAATTTAGAGACAAAGTATTACAAGCATGCTACTCCATACTCCCATGCATTTAACCTTATTACCCATTTAAGCTTTCACCACCTTTCCACACATGAAAAGCAAGTTTTGACTTCCCATTTTACTTCAAAAAACCGTCCATTTGCTAAGGTGTGGAGGAATTCCTTTTCATTTTTACTTATTACTTGATACTTGCATTCTCATTCATTTTCACACACTTACAATTGCTCTCTTTTCTCTCTTGCTTTTTCTCTCTAAGAACTAGTAAGTAACAACAAAGTTCTCTTCTTTCTCCCTCCCAAAAACCGTAGCCCAAATGTTCATCATCATCATTCTTACTTGTTAAATCTCTTGTTGTTGTTTGTTGATTATTATTCAAGATCAAACTTATTAGTTTGCATCTCCATGAATCTTGGTTACTTCTTTTGTTAATAAAGAACCAAGAACAAGAACTCAAACTTATTAGTTGTAGTTCTACACTTATGTATTTTCAAGATCAAAGTTCATAAACTTTATAATCTTTCTTTGCTTTCATGTTTGTAGACTTAAACACTAAGATTCAACTTTGTTTTGGATCTTCCTAAGTATGACACAAACATGAAACATAATACTTGTAAATCTAGTTTATTTTTCTTCATTTATTCTTACCTTGAATTCGTGATTAATGTTCTTGGTCAAGTATTTACTAGTTAAATCTTGATTATTATTCTTGAAACTTTGTAAGTTCAAGACATAGAAGTTTAACTTTCTAGTTACAACTTCATATACTTGTGTTGGATTAAACTTAAGAACTATAGATCTAGACTTTTGAGTCTTGGATCTTCAAGATCTAACTAATAACTATGTTCTACAACCTAAGATCTTGTTTACTTAAGTTTATTTTCAAGTTTGTAACTTATTATAGGTTTTAAAGTTCATGTATGTGTTAGATCTAAGACTCTGATGTAACTTTGGTTCATCAAACTACATGCAACTCTTAAGTGAGTTGTGCTTCATTTCTTAGACTTGCACTAGTGTTATGATGGTCAAGACTTGGTTAAAATGATGTAAACACATCCATGAGTTGTACACTTGAAGCTATATGCATCAAGGATGAGAACCATGATGAACATCAAGCACCAAGACCACCGGAACCCACTTATACTTTCTGTTTCTGTTTAAACCTACTGACCTGCTGTTTCTGTAACAGACCAGTAGACCTGGGCTTCTCTAACCATGATTTTTAGATAGATCTTTTCGAGTAGATAATTTTTCATATAAGACTCGTCTTAATCCGAGTTACGGTTTAGAATCTATGGCCCTCCGAGCGTCACTACGTCCATTTACTTTTCTGTTTCCTGTTTACAGTTTCTGTTTTGGTGATTCTGTAATAGACCAGTAGACCTGAGCTGTTGTGGTTATGATTTTCAAATATCTATGTTCGAGTAGATAACTTTTCATATAGGACTCGTCTTTATCCGAGTTACGGTTTAGGATTTATGGCCCTCCGATCGTCACTATGTCCTTTAACGTTGTATATAAATTTCTGACCTACTCGCACTTAGACCGTCGCCACAGTCAAACGAAGACGAGTTTGCTTCTGAAATTTTTACCACACTTAAGGGACTCATAGACGGAGCCATGGCCACTGGTCTCACTTTAATTCAGTAAGGGTAGAGGCCGTGGTGACTGACTGAAGTCAGCCTTTGTTTTAAACTACTTTCATGAACGAAACCTACTTTACACCTTTTGTTAAATGATGAATGATGATGACCCTTACGACCTTAATTACATACTTTTAAACCTATTAAGACGATTTACTGACTTAGTACTATTTGACCTAGGTTGAGGACTTTCGGACCGTTTACTTGCACACCTTTTCCGAACCGACTTTACGACTACATTATCATTGTGAGTTATAGCATTCCCTTTTTACTTTAACTTATTTTGGGAACTGAGAATACATGCGGATTTTATGTTTTACAAACTAGGCACGAGTACTTAAACTTATATATGTGTGGGTTATACAACGGCATAAACATTCCCTTTAGCTCGGTAACGTTTAATCATCGGTTTTTGAACCGTGAACGCGAATCTTAGATATGGATCCATAGGGTTTGACATCCCCACTCGGGCTAGTCGCGGTAGCATTTAACGAGTGTTTAATACTTTGTAGACATACGCACTCGCCAAGTGCACTTTCAGGGGGTATTATAAACGTTAAGTTAGTTACCAAGTGCCCACGGTTAACATATACTTTATCATACTGTTTTGAAATGCTCTTTGTAGCACTGAAATCTCGTGGCCTACCTTACTTACTGTTATTCTTAAATTATAGCTCACCAACCTTTGTGTTGACGTTTTTAAGCATGTTTTTCTCAGGTGTTTGAGGTTAGCTTCCGCTGTGTACTAGTCGTGCTGTAGACACCCGCTGCTTAGAGTTGTCAACGCACGAACTACTTTACTTTGCATTCAAACTTTAGTACTTTTGAACTATGACTTGTAACGACCATTTGGGGTCATGTACACTTATTTATTGCTTCTACTTAGTGAAGCATACTTTTGGGATGTAAAACTTTCGATGTTGGATTGACATCACTTTTAATTATGAATGCAAACTCTTTTTGAAATCGCATATAGTATTTAACCTTGTAATGATCCTGTTGTTGATGGTCCGTACATGTTAATTTAGTACGGGGCGTCACAATTTGTAAGGATATATAGACTTTAACCAAGAGAATATTATTGGAATGGTTATTTTTCATTCTTGAGATAGAATGGAAAATTTAGGGGATGGAGATGGAATAGTAATATTGATAAATTAATAATATTGGGTAAATTAATGAAAGTGTATCGCATCTATATAGTCATATAAAGTTCTAAAATAATGATGTCATCATTAAGCTAATTACCCTTTAATTTTTATAATGATAATGTCATAATTTTATATTAATTTAATTAAAAAAATAATACGAAATCTTTTATAAAATTAAATACTAATCTATCATAAATTGTAAAATTTTCTACAGAACACTCAAATTTTAAAGTATATTGTACAACTTTTATATAATAATTGTATTCTATTTTTTTTTAAAAAATTAAGAGGCTTTTATTATTACTAATTATTATTATTATCATTAAAATTATAAATACTCAACTTTGAGCGAGCTTTATTATTATTATTATTATTTACTTTTAATAAAATAATTATAATTATAATTATAATTATAATTAATATTCAAATATGGATTCTTTTTACAAAATTAATTACGTTACATATGTATACGAAAAAAATGTCTTTATATATTTGTAAAAACAACGACAAGTTTCTTAGTCAAACGAATCATTAAAATAAATGACTTTAGCATTTACATTCACTTAATACCTAAAACATGTCATTAAATTGTTTCGTTTAAACAAACACGTGATTTCACCGGTCATTTCACTAATTAAAAACGCAAATATAGGTACTCGTAATTAGTGAAATGAAATACAAACTAAAAAACAATAAATAATTAAAAAGAATACACACCAATAAATTATTAAAGGGTTTATCTATTCAGGGTTTTACTTAAGAGTTATATTCAAAAAATATAAGTTATATAATAATAATACTTATCTTAAAATTAAAATATGAAACACTTTTAAGCTATCTCTAAAAAGCTTCCTAATTAAATAACTAAATAAAATAATGAATACAAATAATAGAGGTTATTGGATCCAGATGTGAACTCGGCCCAATTCCAACAACCCGTAAAAGAGCTACTCAAAAACCCTACTTTATAATTGTAAACACTCTTCCTCTTTTTGTACGGCGGCAACTGCAGAAGCTCATCGCATCTTTTGTGCTCTGAAACCCTAGGCCAACAAAAGCATCGCTCATAATGGTAATGCATCACAATTGTTAAAATTTCTTTTCATCTAATCTGTCTACTGTCTGTATTACTTGTTTCAATTTTCGTTGAATTTAAGTTATGAATCTTATTTTGTGTAAATCAGGCGCCGAAGAAGGAAAAGGCTCCCCCGCCGTCATCTAAGCCGGCGAAGTCCGGTGGTGGAAAGCAGAAAAAGAAGGTCGAGTTTTACATTTTTATTATACGTACAAATGTTTTTCACTGCTCGAATATTAGTTTTTATTGATATACTATTTATGTGGTAATTTTAGTGTTGATTTGGTTGAATTTGACTACTTATATATGTCATTGATTTTGCAATGCAAATGCTATATGTGTTACTTAAAATGTAAATTGAGATGGATTTTTGTTAAATGTGAATTGGGTCTTTGAACTGTCACTCTGTTTGGTAATTAATTTATCGAAACCAAACTTAGCTAGTTTTATACTGAAATTTTGTTAATTAGTTTAATCCGGAACTTGCAAAGAAGATTTGAACAATCATGATGTAGCGTTACATTGATTCAAAAAACACTGTAACTGTTATTGTAGAACTACACAGTGATGCTTAGCAATGATACTTATATATTAGAATTTACATTAGGGCAACGATAATGATGCTGGACGATACTTTGTACATTCTGTTTCTGAATATAGTAATGTATCAGCTAGAAGCATATCAATATAGCCTTACAAATGATGATGTGTCTATGCTGAATGCAAGTATTTTAATTTCATATGAGATTGATGTTAATATAGTTAATGATTTGGTTTTACAGAAGTGGAGCAAGGGAAAGCAAAAGGAGAAGGTGAATAACATGGTGTTATTCGATAAGGCAACCTATGACAAGCTTCTTACTGAAGCTCCAAAATTTAAGCTCATCACTCCTTCAATCTTGTCTGACAGATTAAGGGTATTGTTAAGAAGTTCAACTTGCTAATTCTTTCTGCCGCTTATCATTTAGTAGTATAACTTAGTTAGCACTTATTTAGATTTCCTTCTTATCCTGTATTCGATCATTATAATTTATTGCTGCACAACTCGGGAGTACTCGGGGAGTACAAGGTGAGAACTTGGCCAAAAGTCTCCCATTTACTCGGTCAAAACTCGGGATAACTTGAAAAATTGTTCAAATCCGGTCATAAGTTTGTCAAAGTCAAACTTGGTCAACGTTTGAGTACTCCCCGAGTAGCGATTTTTGCAACCTTGCTATGATGTTAGTCTTATGATATACATAGGAAGTCAGTAACAACATTTTAAAGTATATTTGGTTTCTGTGCAGATTAATGGATCATTGGCACGTAAGGCAATCAAGGATTTGATGGCAAGAGGTGCAATCAGGATGGTATCTGCTCATGCTAGTCAGCAGATCTACACAAGGGCTACAAATACTTGAGATAATGGCAAGTCTCAAGGCATGATTTACTAGTTAAGTTTTTGTTTTATGTAACGTTTTAAGAGGTACATGTTACCATTTGCCATACTTTTCGCTCTCTTTAATGTGCTAGTATCTCTTATTTAAATATAATGTTGCTGTTTTGTTTTCTCAAGGTGTTAGTTTTCGACATCTAAATAGATGTTTGCTCTTAAGAAAGTCAATGAACTTACGCGTCTCACTAGCACACAAATTAATTATTATCGTTTTTCAGGCCTCATTACCACACAACTTTCCGTGGGCGATTTGCAGACCCGACTTATTTTGATCAGGGATATTGACCAAAACCTTTATTTTCCAAACAAATATAACAATACGCTCTCAAAAAACGTAATAGCCTAAATGCCTTCGCAAGTTGCAAGCCCATCTTACGACCTTGCGAACTAATCTTGTGACCCTACGAACGACTCGTTGCAAGATGGTCTTGCGACCTTGCGAATGGTCTAATTCGGGCATTATCAAAAACTTTGAAATGTCATATATTTTTATTTGTAGCTTCGATTTAGGCGCCGTCTTTTTTTCAAATTGTGTACTTTTTCGAGATCTATTCTTTTGGCAAACCGCCCAACGATGTTTGTTCTAACAGTTTTTTTAAAAATTGGCCTCCGAAGATCTTCAATTTTGCCGTTTTTCGTTGATTTTGATCATAAACATACTTTGACTGCTCATAACTTGCTATCATATAAAATATTCTAATTCGTGATTCGTTTAATTCTCTACTATTATTGACTAAAACTAAATGATTATTGACTAAAACTAAATGAATCACCTCAATCAATTTGAACTATATTACAGTTTACACTACTCTAAAATCAAACATTTGCACATAAAGTGCAAATTGCAATATGCAGTCGATTTTTAAGTAAAATTGGGACTTCGGTTTTTATAAAGCATATAGGCCTCTAAGAAATACAAACTTTTAAAGAAATGGTACTTAAATATGAGTTACCGAATAAAAAATATCGTGATCTGAAAATTTCCGATGCGCCCGATTTAGGCAGTTGCCAAGGTCGCAAGACACCCTGCCTCTAGGCGTTTTTGTAATGTTTTTAAAGGCGTATTTTTATACATTGTTAATATCCCTACTTATTATCTTACTGACCCATTAGTATTTTTATTAACTACAGTATTTATATTGTCAGAGTAGTGCACATCTTAAAACAGCGCTATATAATTGAGGATATAAAGGTTATTTCTTTAAGTCAAAGTCAAACCATACATGCACACTTGCACATTTATAAACGTCGACACGACACTCTTTATAACAGTAGTATGCCATTGTTGATCAAATTATGTACCGAAATCCCTCATAATTTACAACATCTAATTTTGATGCATCAGTTTTTAATGTATTATTATCATGTTGTGTTACATTCTTTGATCATAAGAATTCGACGTCTCCTTCCTATCCAACTCGTGGTCCATACAGGATCTCCCGACACGATCTTATAACCTGCGCGCATGTACAGGTTTCGTGCACCAAAATCGTCTTCATAAGCTCTCAACACCAAATACTTGTAACCCCAAATAATAGCCACCATTTCGCATGCCTTGAGCAAGGCACTTGCAACTTTCTTCCTTCTATAAATCCATCAAATCATTGTTAACAAGTACTCCATATATGTGTAGTACAAGTAGCTTACAGTTTTAAATGTTGATACTTTTTTCTTTTTTTTTCTTTTTGCACACATGGATGTAGAGTACCTGAAATTACGTAAGACCGCGATGCCAGAAACATAAAGATATTCATCTGCCCCCGATAGGTGCACAAGAACAGATTGGTCTCTGAAAACCATAAGATCAACGACTCCTACCATCTGTCGGTTTTCTTCATTATCACTTGCGATTGACTCAGCAACCAAACATGCATATCTGAAATCAGTATGCTTAAAAATTGACAACATTCATTGATACTTATTACTAAAAATGCATTCCACTCTGGCACTCTTGGCAAGAATATGCAACCCTGACAAAGTGGGATGATACCCTATCCTTCCACATGGGGTATTCGGTGGACGTATTTAACAGACATACTACTATTACGGGGTGGGTTTGTTGAATTTCTAAGAAAAACACAAAATTTGAATGTTCATAACGATCTACACCTTTTGCCAAAAATGCATTCCAAAATAATTTTACTTAAGACTACAGTGTACAACGTTAAAAGCATAAATATTGATCTAATAATACCTAATCTTTAGAAGCAATTTACTGTCTAATTATCATTGTGTAATCAGCACCATATACTAAATAAAATTAAAAAAAAGAACTATATAGTTGATATAAATATAAATGTAGATGGTTAAAAGCAAAACTGACCTATCAGGTGGTGAATTTTTTAGCCTGTAAAGGAGTCCCGAAAGCACCTCGGCCTGTACGTTTCGAGCGGTAAAACTACTGTAAATTTACTATGAACTCCATAATTGTAACCCTGAAGAACATACAACTTTTAATGCATAAGGTACAAGTCAATATACGTAGTGATATTACCTGAAAAAACTGAAAGAATACATCATTGAATAAAATGACTGGCTCATAAAAAGCCTCTGCTTGAATATTAGCCACACTTCTCATTTCATCATCTTTTTCATCCATCCTCCTTACTTGCCAACCATATTCTTTTACTAAATTACCAAACTGCCCTTTGTCATCATTATATTTACCATCCCACCCCTCATCACCACCACCACCTCCACCCCCACCAACATCTGCCACCAAGTCTTCCACTTGTTGACTAGATGATGAGACTGATGAGCATTTACAAAATTGTTGACTTTTGTTGACCTTTTGAATAAACAAAGATCTGGGATGTTTTATGGATAGAAAAAGATTGAAACTTTGAGGTGGGTTTTGATTGAAACTAAATGGAAGCTGAGCGCATAACTTCATTGATATGGTGAAGGAGTTTAAACTGTATAAAGTAGCCATTGATTTGGCTTTGTTTTTTAACTCAATTATAAAATTGTAAATGTTTACTTCATGTTTTTGATGGTTTTGCACTTTTGGTTGCTATGCTGTTATTCGAATCCCTTTATTTGCACATTTTACGGTATATCTGAAGACCTATAATTGCATATGTTATGGTTGCTATGTACAATATACATTGTTGTACTTCACTCAAAATAAAATTTTTTTTTTTTTTTTTTTTTGCGAAAAACGAATTATTATAAACAAATAAAAATAGATCTGATGATCTAGGGCGTTACATGAGTTGTTACATTGACAGATATGAATCTGTTTGACGTTACCCTATTACAATTACATTAGTATGTAACGACCCGGCTTTTTCGACTTGCTTTTGTGCTTGGTGCTTTCACAAAACTGCGTATTTGTGCGTACTGAGCTATATTAAACTCTGGGATCTTACTGCATGTGGATTACTTTCGTTTATATGTTAAAACGTGCCTTTAAGTACGTAGGGTACTTAACTTGATCCCCGGTAGCCTTTATGACCGTTGGTGTCACTTGACGTTTAGAACGAACTGCGTACTGTGTAAACGTTTAACTTTGGTCATAATCGGAATATTATTACTACGAAATACTAATTGTTATTTTATAATAACAATTACTTGGGTTTTTGGATGCTTAATTACGCATAGCAATTTATTAAAGCACACTAGTTGGTCTTGTAGGACTTTCTACCTTGTTGGACCTTAGCCCACCCTACACTAGCTAGTGGACTATTTAATTAGCCCAATTTAAATAAGTTACTGACCCATATTAATGAAAGACAAATGCTCATTTATTAGAGGGAACATACTAGCATTTTTGTTAAGCATTATCCTTAATGTTGCATGAGATCGTAACATAAGCACCAACTTTAGACAACCATTAACCAAAAAGCAAAAAGGTGTCCCCCTTGTCCCCTCCCCATACCCACGGCCTAAACACCCCTCCCACCTCCTCACCACCTATAAATACAAGCCTTATTTCACTCATTTCACACTTGATCTCATTTGCAATTTACACACACTTACTCTCTAATTCTCTCTCTAGTGTTTCTCACTCTAAAAAGTGTAAGTTTTTGATTTATTTCTTCTTCTTCTTCCCTTCATCCACACGACATCATCATTATCATCATCATCATTTTATGGATCTACCTTTTAGCTTTTGATCTTATTATATCTTAAAGATTCAAACTTGGGTTTGAATCCTTCAAGAACATGGAAGATTTAAGCTTTCTAGCTTTGAATCTTCACTTATTTTGTAGATCTAAATCTTTTTAGCTTTAATCTTGTTATTTTGTTATAAAGATTCAAACTTGTGTTTGTAATCTTCATGTATCTTAAAGATCCAAGCTTTATGCTTCAAGATCTTCAAGAACACTAAAGATCCAAGCTTTTTAGCTTAGGGTTTCATTATTATGTTATAGATCTTAGCTTTTTAGCTTATGGTCTCATTACTTTCATTATTTTGTTAAAGATCTTAGCTTTCTAGCTTATGGTCTCATTAATCTTGTAAAGATCCAAGCTTTCTAGCTTAGGGTTTTCTTAATACTTGAGATCTAAGTTATTATTGTAGATCTCACTTACTTGGAACCTTTTTGTATTTTTTGTGATGATAAAGATCAAGTCTTCATCATCACATGTGATATAGATGCATGAACTTGTGTAAAATGGACAAAGGCTGAAGCTTTATTGGATTCATGCAATAAAGAGGCAATCTTGATGTTCAAAACTTGTAGAATGATACATTTTACTTTTAGTTGTGTGTTGATGGTTGAACCTTGGTCAAAATGATGCTAAAACATCATAGAGTTGTACACTTGAAGCTTACAAGCATCAAGGATGAGAACCGTGATGAGCATCAAGTACCAAGGATCTTACCGGAGCACTTGTTTGCTGTTTTTCGGGGTATGATCAGACTCCCGGGCTTCTGGAAAATTGATTTTCAGATAGTTCGTTTCGAGTAGATGACTTTTCGTTTAGGCCTCGACTTAATCCGATATACGGTTTAGGACTTATAGCCTTCCGAAAGTCACTACGCCTTTGTAACATTGTGCTGAAATTTCTGACCTACTCGCACTTAAACCGTCGCCACAGTCAAACAAAGACGAGTTAGGTTCTGAAAATTGGTCAGCGGCTAGAGGACTCACATACGGAGCCATGGACACTGACTACGCGTCTTTTCGATTTGGATAGAGGTCGTAACAACTGTCCAAAGTCAGCCTTTTGTTTCGATCTCTATTCTTGTTAAACTTACCTTAGTTTTGATGAATGATGATGATGATGATTACACTTAAACTTAATTTATTCACTTTTAAACTTATGGGGACAACATACTGACATAGTAACCTTTGACTTAGGTTGACGACCTTTCGGACCGACTTATTACCTGCATACTTTCCGTATCGACTTTTACTACTTATTCACTGTGACTTATAGCTTCCCTTTTTCTACTTTACTATTTTTGGGACTGAGAATACATGCGCTTTTTATGTTTTACTTACTTTACACGAGTACTTAAACTTTACATGTGTGTGGGTTATATAACGGCATAAACTTTCTCCTTAGCACGGTAACGTTTAGTCATTGGTTTTTGAATCGGTGGACGCGAATCTTAGATATGGATCCATAGGGTTTGACATCCCCACTCGGGCAAGTCGCGCTAGCATTTAACGGGTGTTAATACTTCGAGGACATACGCACTCGCCAAGTGTACTTTTAGGGGGTATTACTATTACGTTAAGTTAGTTACCGGTTGCCCACGGTTAAGCATATACTTTTCATACTGATTTAAATTGTTGATTGAAGCACTGAAATCTCGTGGTCTACATTACTTTACTGATTACAAACTATAGCTCACCAACATTCGCGTTGACTTTTTAAGCATGTATTTCTCAGGTGCTTAGATGTTGTTGCTTCCGCTGTTAGACTTGCTGTCTTGGTGTTATAGACTTGCTGTTATGGACCTGCTGTGTTAGATTTTCGCTGCATTACTTAGAAATGTCTCAATCATGGAACTTTTCTTTTGCATTCGTAACTTACGTTATTTTTCAAACAGTGGCTTTGTAACGACCTTTGGGTCACATACTTATGTTAACGCTTCTATTCATAAGAAGCACATTATCTTTTGTAAAACGCTATCTTTTTATGAATGCAAAACTGGTTTTCAAACTGCATATAGTGTTTGACAGTAGTGGAGTTAGGGGAGGGACTAGGGGGTGTTAAGCCACCCTCAACCTCCCTAACTTTTAATTGGTATGTATGATAATTTGGGAATATTTACTCATAAGCCACCTCCAATAACTAATAGTTAAGTATAATAATAACAATATATATACGTATGTAAAGGCAATAACCATAACGTCCAATAGTCCATTATATTACCATCTGTATCTGCGTTTTCATTTTACTAGGTAATATCTTTATATTCATTTTGTTCTTTTTCCCTTACATTGTTTAATTTAAAATTTTCTCTTGTGACCAAATAATTCCATGTTTATAAAATTCCGTTATACTAACTTTTTTATTCAAAGATAACGTTGACTTAAATTTTGAAATCTTGATTGCTTAAAATTAATCTTAGATACCATTTTGTATAATTTACATGTTTAAGAGAGTTTTATTTTGAAATCTTGAAAGATTAGAAGAGGAATAGAAATGTGATTACATGTTAAAATTACTAGTATTTAAGTTCTTTATTTATTTATTTATTTATTTACACCAAGTTAGATTCTTATTCATAGTACTCAAAAATAATTTTAACTTACATTCATATAACTATAAGATTATGCGGAATATGATTTTAATGATTTTATTGTATGGTTTGAATTAATATTATCATTACTTTTTTTTTTTTGAAAAAGCAAGCTTACAATTTACACATGAAATCACAAATATTTATATCTCACTGCCTCAAGTGAGGCTTGAACCCACAACCTTTTGGTTAAAGAGTTCCTCTCATACCGCTAGACCAAGGGCCCTTTGGTTAATATTATCATGACTTAACCGCTCGAATAGTCCTTAAAATTTACCTTTTTTCTCATCCTGAACCTTAAAGTTTTTCTTTTTCATGTTTATCCTTAATGTTTTGATTTGGTTTCAAATTCGTCCCTAAAATTAACATATGTTAACTCAATACCGTTACTACTGGATCTTAGGAGGGTAGTTTGGTTATTTTAGTTTAATAATAATAAACCTAATCCGCCGTATATCTGGAAGTGTTACTTCATCATGAAGTTTTCAAGAAATCAAAGCAGCCAACCTGTTACTAAAAGATGGGGCACATACAAAGCATAACAACTACCAAGATAAAAAAATAAACTGCGTTAAATTACATAAATCAGTCAACAATCTTACACAAAATATTTTCACATGGGCCATCCCAAAAGGCAGCACACTACAAGGTTTCAAATATGACAACTATAGTGTAAAAAAATGTTGATGATGTTAAATTAGTAGACTGAATATATATATATATATATATATATATATATATATATATATATATATATATATATATATATATATATATATATATATATATATATATATATATATATATAAAGACATAGAAGGCAAGAAGTAATATAAAGACATACAAGAATCATTTAGACCACCAAATTTTAAAATTTTTCATACAAAACCTTTGTGAATACCTGTAAGGCTATAAATCTATTTAAGCATGTGGAGCCTCAAGAGAGGTGAAACCAAGTTCAAACTAGAAAGAGATCCGTCATATTGGTTAGTGAGTCATGCAGCTGATGGATTAACGATTACAATACTTGAAAGATTTTCTTCATGACCATATGAATGATAGTTAAAATAAGATGAGAATAAAAACTAAAATAAGCACGGAACGAAGTTTATATGAAAGATTTTGAAGATAATTGTTTTGTCTCACCGAAACAAAATTATGTTTTTCATAAACATTAAAGTTATTGTATTCAAGAATATGAATACAATAATTAGGAACTTAAGGATCCATCTAAAAAACCATGACAAGAGAAAAAGATTATGACATATAAGAGGGATGAAATTTATTAAAAAGGATATGAATTTCAAGAATAGGAACTTACAGATCCATCTAAAGGAACTGAACGCCTTTCCTTTGCCTCAAATAACCAACAAAAATAACACAAACCTAAAAACGTATAGATTAACAATCTTCTTAACAGAATACCAAAATTAAAGATCAACCCTGAAATCAACATCAAGATCAACAATCTTCTTAACAGTCCCATTATCTGTGACACATTCTCTACAAACTTCATATTTACTTAATAGAATATCAAAAAACTAAATGCAAAGACGAGTGAAGGTGAATTAGAAATTGGGAATTAGGGTTTACCATTTGTCTGATATGATTCGTATGTTACAGTATGCGGTGTCCATATGTTATAAAAAAAAAAAGCAAAAGACAATTATACCCCCGTTTGGGCTGCACATGATATAATATCAACGGAGATGACTAACAGATGTTAAGGTGGGGGACCAAAATGAAACTAAATTAAAACTTTAAGGGTTGGCATGAAATAAAAAAGGTTTAAGGTCTAGGATGAAAAAAATGGTATACTTTAAGGACATGTGGCGTAATTAAGTGTATTATCATTACTATATCACAAAAGATCAAGCCACCCCTAATTCTAATTTTTAGCTCCGCCTCTCGTGTTTGACCTTGTAATGATCCTGTTGTTGATGAACCGTACACGATGGTTTTGTACGGGGCGTCACTTTTGGTATCAGAGCATTGGTTGTAGGGAATTAGGTTGCATTAGTGAGTCTAGACCAGACCGAGTAGGATTTACTAATAGGACTAATCTACAACTTGCTCGTTTACTTGTTTCTGCGGAACCTGCTGCATGCTACTGTGTTATATTACTGCATGTTACTGCTTACTACTGCTGCATGTTACTGCTTACTTATACTGCCGTATGAACTTGCTGCATGCTACCGTTTCCTTTTACTGCTATGTAAACTCGCTGTATGCTTTGCTTATTCTCGCTACTGCATGCTACTATCTGCTTTTGATTGCATGCTCAATACTGTTATTAATGCCATGCTATGTACTGCTGTAGATGACCTAGGCTGCTGTAGTTACTATGCCTGATTACGTGCTTGCTGCCCGTCTGCTTTTCGCTGTACCGACTTGGAGAACTTATCCTTCCCAGTTCAGATATTTTTCTGAACTACTTTCCCACTCGTCTAACCCTAAGAACTAGTAATGTAATCCACCTATTACTACTGTTCCACCATTCCAGATATCGAAACATTACTTCACGCAATCTAGAAGGAGTACCCCTCGGATTACACGCCCACTAAAGTTGATCCTCAGAGGAGGAGATATGCGAGGACTTGTAGGAGTAACCGCACCCCGAGCTCACCCTAATTAGCCACGTACAACGTATGAACATTAAAAGGATGTCCAGTTTCCGTAAGTTGACTCGTATCACGTACGATTTCATGACCGTTACTTATCTCTTTCATTCTACACCACTACTCGACGATCTAACGACACTTCTGGACTTAGGTCCCTAACACTCATAGGCATTGGAGAAGTCAGGAAGGCATCTCCTTTCACAAGGTCAGAGTGTCATCTATTGATGCCCAGCCATACCCGAAGACTTGGGAGTCGCCTCAAGACATATCGTATTACAACTTACTACATGTACAGTTCGACACGAGACCCAGATGGAACTTCTAGTAAGGAACCTAACGACGTTACCTGAACCCGAACATTTTGAAGAAATTTTGGGACATTTAGGCATTGATTCATGACCTACGGAACCTACGCACCCACCCCGAGAAACCGCGAGATTAATTATGTAGAAATTTTTGGGGATAGCATAGATAAAGCACCGCTAGATGAAATTGGGTAGAATTTGAAGTGATCACGTTACATTGACCATATGGAGTGATATTGGAATGAACGTATGATTTAGTACAATATAATTGATGTTATGCGAGGTGTATACAAAATAGTAGTATTTTTACAAGGAAATACTATTAAATACGATATAATTTTACACAAGTTATTTATTTATTTATAGAGTGGATATGAAAGGACCCGTTCATATACATTATAAACGATTCACAATAGTTGATTACATCGCGAGGTATTTGACCTCTATATGATACATTTTACAAACATTGCATTCGTTTTTAAAAGACAAACTTTCTTTACAACGAAAGTTGAAGGCATGCACACCATTTCATAATACATCCAACTATAATTGGCTTAATAATAATCTTGATGAACTCAATGACTCGAATACAACGTCTTTCAAAATATGCCATGAATGACTCTAAGTAATATCCTTAAAATGAGCTAATGCACAGCGGAAGATTTCTTTAATACCTGAGAATAAACATGCTTTAAAGTGTCAACCAAAAGGTTGGTGAGTTCACAGGTTTATCATAATGTGATGACCCGGAAATTTCTGACCAAATTTAAACTTAATCTTTGTATGATTAACATTTTCGACACGATAAGCAAAGTCTGTAAAACTGAATCTCAAAATTTTTGAACTACTTTTATATATTTAAATACCCTTCGGTTATTTTCGACGATTCGAGAACAATTATATGTAAATAGATACATATATACTATAACATGAAAAGGTAACAATGTATTAATTGTTTGATACCGTACATTAAACTTATTGGTTTAAATATCTATTTGAATGTATATGATAAGTTGAAATATTTATTATTAAAATTTATTTATAAATAACTTCCAATGTGTATTTAAAAACTGATTTATGTATATTAAAAAGATATATACATATATATAATAAACGATAGTAACATTCGTTTATTGATTCAATTGATATTTAGATAAGTTAACTAAAGCGTTTAAGATGAACCAGTTAAACACTAATTTGTTACAGTGTTTTCAAATTGCCACATTACTCAAAATGCTACAGTGTTTTCGAAAATCACTATTTGCTACAGTGAAATTGACTTTGCTACAGTGAATTGCTACAGTAAAATTTGACTTTGCTACAGTAACTTTGCTACAGTAAAACGCTATTATAAAAATGTATTTTAACAAATAGCGAGACGATGATTTATAGAAGTAAATGACCAAAACACTCGAAAGTTTAAGATACACTTTGAGTGATATAATTAAGGGATAATTTAAGGCTATTGATAAGGCTAAAAAGGAACATATATTTCATAGCATTATCCCCCAAGAAAGACAGGATTTTAGTTGTAATTGTTCCATATTCAAGTAATATTCGTTTATATTTAATAAGTGCGAAGACAAAAGGCGAAAACGAAGAATTTAAGACGGAAAGGTCCAAAATGCTCAAATGTACAAGATACAATTAAAAAGGTTCAAATTATTGATGAAGAACGTCTAAAAAATGACAAGAGTACAAGTTGCGGAACGCAAAGTACACGATATAAAATAGTACGCAAGGACGTCTGAAAATCCGGAACCGGGACCCGAGTCAAGAAGAAACGCCCGACGCAACGGACCAAAAATATCTAGTCTACTATGCACAAGAATAAAATATAATATATAAATAATTATATTAATTATTTATATATTTATATTTATTTTATATTATGTCGACAAGCTAGGAGCCAAAACAATGTGAGCTGTCCCTGGTCCTCATGCGAGTCGCATGGCCAGAAGGCCATTTCCATGCGAGTCGCATGACTCCAGATTTCAGGCCACATCTATAAATTTCAGTGTTTTCGCTCGATTTAAATCACACACATACACAAATATATATATACTCCGTAATATTATTTATTATTTATTATTATTATTATTATTATTATTATTATTATTATTATTATTATTATTATTATTAGTATTAATAAGATTATTATTAATCTTATTATTTTTTTATTATTATTAGTGTTATTATTTTTGCGATACAAAAATAATAATGTACAAAAAATATTACGACGGAGTGCTGTCCAAGTAATTTTCAAAACGAGTTTCCGAGCGAGCTAGAGCTAAGGAAAATATGGGTTATTGCCAAGGAAATTATGGGTAATGTTCGGGGGTATTTTTGTGAATCAAACCTCGTGTTTATCATCTCCGATGCGTCTACGTGCTTTCCTGCAATATTGTATATCAATATTAAACTGTGAGTTTCATAAGATCCCTTTTACCCTTTACATTTTTGGGCTGAGAATACATGCAAATGCTTTAATAACTGTTTTACAATAATTATAAAGTGTGAGTTTCATAAGATCCCTTTTACTCTCTACATTTTTGGGCTGAGAATACATGCAAATGCTTTATTAACTGATATACAATATTTATATGTGTGAGTTCATTGATCCCTTTTTATACATATTTTTGGGCTGAGAATACATGCGCTGTTTTATAAAATGAATACAAAAACTAAAACTGATTTGAGTGAGTTTCATTGATCCCTTTTTAAATGCTTTTGCATTATATATTTTTGGGCTGAGAATACATGCACTTTATTTTAAACACAATGGATACAAGTACATACTAAATTCTACACTGAGTTTGAACCAAAAATCCCTTAGCTTTGGTAACTGTTAACTGCCAGTTATAAGAACTGGTGGGCGCGAGTAGTAGTATATGGATCCATAGGGCTTGACATCCCCGTCCGAGCTAGAGCGCTAGCCTTTTAACAGACGTATGCTATTTGAGAAGCGTACACGTTGGTTTGCGTGTATTATTAAGATGATTATACAAAGGGTACAAATTATATAAACGTTAAAGTTTAGTTACCAGGGTGCTCAATTTTGTAGAACTGATTGATAAACGTTTCGGATGAAACAACTGAAATCTTGTGATTCACCTTTTATGTAAAACCTATTGATAAACGTTTTGAATAAAACAACTGAACTTTTGTAATCCACATTGATATACGGATTATGTGTAATATTAAAACTATGAACTCACCAACCTTTGTGTTGACACTTGAAGCATGTTTATTCTCAGGATTCTAGAAGTCTTCCGCTGTTTGCTCATACGTGATACAAGTTATGTGCTTGGAGTCATACATGCTATATACAAGAAACTTGCATTCATCAAACCATTACCATGTATCTTATTTTGACTGTATTGTCAACAGATGTATTATTGTAAACCATTTAAATGGTGATTGTCTATACGTAGGAATCATCAGATGTAAAAAAAAACTGGAATTTATATATTCATTTATGAAATACCTTTTCAAACGAATGCAATGTTACAAAACGTATCACATAGAGGTCAAATACCTCGCAATGAAATCAATAAATGACGTGTTCGTCCATATGGATTTGGAGCGATCGTCACAGTTGGTATCAGAGCGTTGGTCTTAGCGAACCAGAATTTGCATTAGTGTGTCTAACCGGTTATTGTTAGGATACATTAGTGAGTCTGGACTTCGACCATGTCTGCATGATAAAAGTTGTTGCTTATAATTTTTTTGTTAGAAATTACCTGCTTATCATTCCTTGTGTGGAAAATTACCTGCTTATCATTTGTAGTCTAGACACACCTTATTGCATGGATTGCATGACTAGTGTATAGACAAAATGAATATCTTAGCGTATCTGTTACTGTTACCTTTACTTGACAGTTTCCGAAAGTTTCTCCATAATTTACGGATCCTTTGTACTATATAAAGGTATTCTATGTAATTAAAATATCATCCGATATCCGAAAATCATTTCACATCGAAAATTATTTATCTAACCGTGTAAGATGAATTCTGCAAGTAATTCGAGTTCTTCGGATTCCGATATGAATTTCCACCTGAGTTCCGAAAGCAGTGTAACCGGAATGAATCAACCAATCAGTCATCACCAATTCTGGATGAATTGGGGATGGGTTCGTAATCAACTTAATCAATGGAGACAAGAGGAAGGCGATCCTTTCCACCAACCGAATTCACCTCTTGGTGAGGAACCTGAGGCACTTACCGGCGAACCCGTTCGAAACACTATCTTTACCCTAATTTCCAGGATATTTCGCAACGATTATATGATAACCAGAATTTTAAACTTTATTCATCCTCTCGTACCAACCGCCAATCATCCCGGAATAATAGAAGAAGTTAACAAGCTTCGCGCTCGAGTTGTGGCTTTGGAGAATATGATGCACAATTTGCAGGCATCACAGGCAGCACCGGTAGCACCACCAGTACCAGCAGCACAACCAACAACAGTACCAGTACCACCAACAACAACATCCGCACCGGAAACCTCAACCTCACAATCTGTTCCACGAGTATCAACCTCATATGCACCGTAGGCACCGAAGAATACTAATAACCATAAACGATGAAGTATTGATTCATAACTTCATTGGAGAAATATCCTGCGACGATTATGTAATCTTTAATATAGAAGAGATTATTCGTTTCTAGTTCCAACCGAAAATCAAATGAGTTTAATAACTCATTAAATCTATATTACATCTGAAGGAAATATACATACATATATTTTCATAAAGATTGTAATTGAAAATCCTTTTGTACAAACTGTTAATGATGAGAATATTTTAATGGGTAGGTAATACCCTAGAAATATATAAATTCCACATTAATATGTTACACTATACATTCTTCAATTCTGATTCAGCAATCATTAACTATACTGCTCAAACCTATAGATATACGTATCTGTTCATCGCAGAATAACCATTTTCATTCAATTTCATATTCTAATTTCGATAGATCAGAATCCAAGTCAAGATTAAACGAAAAACATCACTCTTAGATTCCTACATCTTTCAAAACCATGCTTCGAAACCCATGCTTTGAATTCAGAACAGTACTAGAACATCATATGATTATATTTTGCGTTCAAACCCATCGAAATTCTTGGAAACACTTCAACTAATGAACAAACGAGAAGACAAACCAACTACATGATATCTACGAGAAGAAAGATTTGTACTTATAATCATATATCTGGAAAGCTCTCGAAACCTAAGTAAAACTTTAACACGTATCTGTGATAAATCCTTCGGCATTATTATTACTGAAAGTAACCTTGCAATTCCTTTTTAAAAGTATCCAGTATTATCACCCATTCAACTAGTCAACGACGACCTTTCAGACTTATAACTTTGGCATATACGTTTTTGTTACTGGGGAACCTTTTATGTTCCACCATATTAGCAGTAAATGTACCAGCGACTCCGTCACTCTGCTATTTGAAACTCTCCTGAAATCACTATATATACATTGAAACCCTATCATATACTCATCCACATCTTGTAACAATAGTTTCCATTCCAACTATCGGGAATTTGCAATCAGTATTTTGAAATCTTGCAGCACGTCTACGCCAACAGTTATATGTGTACATATAACGTCTACCTCCTCGAATTACATACTTCGAATGTGAAGTTTTTGAAAAACACCCCAAACTATGAAACTAGTTCTCTGAAATTGGAACAATGCTGATGAAGCAGCAAAAACTGTAAACGACCTTAACAGTCAAAAGTTTGATGATAAAGAATAATATGGTGGTAAAGCTGAGAAAAAGAGAAGGTTTGAAACTGGAAAACGGATTGAGCAAAGTATGAAGGAGGGTTGTGGATAAATCACAAAGACTAAACCTGCCTTCAAAGAATACAAATGATTCAGTATCTGCTGAAGTCATTAACGAATACCTTGCTCCTGATACTAAACCCCTACGGACAATATTCTTCATCATCCTTCGATATTAGAAATTCTAAGATATTATAATATCTTTCATTATAAATATCTTCGATATTTCTGAAGATATCTTCATAACTATTATCATCCGAAATTATTATCTCTTCACGCTATCTGTGTTACATCATAAAAGAAACTATTTTAGTTTCTAATTTCTGAAAATTTTGAAAAATGGATGTTTTTGAAGTAGTGTTGGGAACTGAAGCATGAGTTAGTATAATATAATGACACTTTATCAACGTGATTATATTACAGTAAGTCATGCTGAGTTTCTAATGGAACGTGATAAAGGTTCACAGATCCCACCCTCATAATGAACCATGTTACATAACTCTTTTATTCTATTTAACCTCTAAACATATCAAGAAAATATTTTCTTGATGATTAGGTCTTTTTCGAGGTATTCTGGTAATTTGACAAGTCAGATTGTGCCATTACCGTTTCTTTCTTAGAATATTAATTATGTTCATTTCGAAATCCATACCTACGAATTTTGGACCATTATTCGCTTGACTTAAAGTCGGGAAAAGAAAACGAAAGCATGAAGCTCCGAAATATAATGGAAAATATAAAGCCCGAAAACAACCCCGAAATTACAAACCGTGTATATCAATGCGTATAGCAATATAAAGACACGGGAGAATGAAAAACACTATAACCCCAAGGTAATAGTAGAAGAAAATAACTTCCTCTGGTGGCAGATGAAAAAGAAGAATGAAGGATACGATAGCCAGGAAAATATCAAGAATCAGAACTGGATTAAGCATTTTCACAATCTATTGGGATGTATGAAATAATAAAGAAAATTATAGGAGTGTTGAAAATAAATGAAACGGAAGAGGTCAATTTATAGCAAAATATCGGACGCAGTAATAGAGTCAGATTACGCATTTAATCAAAGAAAATCCTAATTTCCGCAAATTCCGAAAAATCAAATCTTATTTAAATTATGAAGATTTTCTATTCCTTAAAATCCGGAAATCAATCGTTACTACATCAAGAGATAAGACGCATCTCTATTCTCCATTTCACTTGATTACGATAATTTCTCTCATACGCTTCGAGTAATTGGATTATTTTATCCATATTATTCAAACATAGATAAAACTCTATTATCAACTCATATTCGTCATTAAAACATTTTTATTGTTAGCCATGACGACCTCACTCAAATTTCGGGACGAAATTTCTTTAACGGGTAGGTACTGTGATGACCCGGAAATTTCTGACCAAATTTAAACTTAATCTTTGTATGATTAACATTTTCGACACGATAAGCAAAGTCTGTAAAACTGAATCTCAAAATTTTTGAACTACTTTTATATATTTAAATACCCTTCGGTTATTTTCGACGATTCGAGAACAATTATATGTAAATAGATACATATATACTATAACATGAAAAGGTAACAATGTATTAATTGTTTGATACCGTACATTAAACTTATTGGTTTAAATATCTATTTGAATGTATATGATAAGTTGAAATATTTATTATTAAAATTTATTTATAAATAACTTCCAATGTGTATTTAAAAACTGATTTATGTATATTAAAAAGATATATACATATATATAATAAACGATAGTAACATTCGTTTATTGATTCAATTGATATTTAGATAAGTTAACTAAAGCGTTTAAGATGAACCAGTTAAACACTAATTTGTTACAGTGTTTTCAAATTGCCACATTACTCAAAATGCTACAATGTTTTCGAAAATCACTATTTGCTACAGTGAAATTGACTTTGCTACAGTGAATTGCTACAGTACAATTTGACTTTGCTACAGTAACTTTGCTACAGTAAACGCTATTATAAAAATGTATTTTAACAAATAGCGAGACGATGATTTATAGAAGTAAATGACCAAAACACTCAAAAGTTTAAGATACACTTTGAGTGATATAATTAAGGGATAATTTAAGGCTATTGATAAGGCTAAAAAGGAACATATATTTCATAGCATTATCCCCCAAGAAAGACAGGATTTTAGTTGTAATTGTTCCATATTCAAGTAATATTCGTTTATATTTAATAAGTGCGAAGACAAAAGGCGAAAACGAAGAATTTAAGACGGAAAGGTCCAAAATGCTCAAATGTACAAGATACAATTAAAAAGGTTCAAATTATTGATGAAGAACGTTTAAAAAATGACAAGAGTACAAGTTGCGGAACGCAAAGTACACGATATAAAATAGTACGCAAGGACGTCTGAAAATCCGGAACCGGGACCCGAGTCAAGAAGAAACGCCCGACGCAACGGACCAAAAATATCTAGTCTACTATGCACAAGAATAAAATATAATATATAAATAATTATATTAATTATTTATATATTTATATTTATTTTATATTATGTCGACAAGCTAGGAGCCAAAACAATGTGAGCTGTCCCTGGTCCTCATGCGAGTCGCATGGCCAGAAGGCCATTTCCATGCGAGTCGCATGACTCCAGATTTCAGGCCACATCTATAAATTTCAGTGTTTTCGCTCGATTTAAATCACACACATACACAAATATATATATACTCCGTAATATTATTTATTATTTATTATTATTATTATTATTATTATTATTATTATTATTATTATTATTATTAATAAGATTATTATTAATCTTATTATTTTTTTATTATTATTAGTGTTATTATTTTTGCGATACAAAAATAATAATGTACAAAAAATATTACGACGGAGTGCTGTCCAAGTAATTTTCAAAACGAGTTTCCGAGCGAGCTAGAGCTAAGGAAAATATGGGTTATTGCCAAGGAAATTATGGGTAATGTTCGGGGGTATTTTTGTTGAAATGTCCCGTTCTTATTGATTAAAAACGTTCCATATTAATTGATTTCGTTGCGAGGTTTTGACCTCTATATGAGACGTTTTTCAAAGACTGCATTCATTTTTAAAACAAACCATAACCTTTATTTCATAAATAAAGGTTTAAAAAGCTTTACGTAGATTATCAAATAATGATAATCTAAAATATCCTGTTTACACACGACCATTACATAATGGTTTACAATACAAATATGTTACATCGAAATCAGTTTCTTGAATGCAGTTTTTACACAATATCATACAAACATGGACTCCAAATCTTGTCCTTATTTTAGTATGCAACAGCGGAAGCTCTTAATATTCACCTGAGAATAAACATGCTTTAAACGTCAACAAAAATGTTGGTGAGTTATAGGTTTAACCTATATATATCAAATCGTAACAATAGACCACAAGATTTCATATTTCAATACACATCCCATACATAGAGATAAAAATAATTCATATGGTGAACACCTGGTAACCGACATTAACAAGATGCATATATAAGAATATCCCCATCATTCCGGGACACCCTTCGGATATGATATAAATTTCGAAGTACTAAAGCATCCGGTACTTTGGATGGGGCTTGTTAGGCCCAATAGATCTATCTTTAGGATTCGCGTCAATTAGGGTGTCTGTTCCCTAATTCTTAGATTACCAGACTTAATAAAAAGGGGCATATTCGATTTCGATAATTCAACCATAGAATGTAGTTTCACGTACTTGTGTCTATTTTGTAAATCATTATAAAACCTGCATGTATTCTCATCCCAAAAATATTAGATTTTAAAAGTGGGACTATAACTCACTTTCACAGATTTTTACTTCGTCGGGAAGTAAGACTTGGCCACTGGTTGATTCACGAACCTATAACAATATATACATATATATCAAAGTATGTTCAAAATATATTTACAACACTTTTAATATATTTTGATGTTTTAAGTTTATTAAGTCAGCTGTCCTCGTTAGTAACCTACAACTAGTTGTCCACAGTTAGATGTATAGAAATAAATCAATAAATATTATCTTGAATCAATCCACGACCCAGTGTATACGTATCTCAGTATTGATCACAACTCAAACTATATATATTTTGGAATCAACCTCAACCCTGTATAGCTAACTCCAACATTCACATATAGAGTGTCTATGGTTGTTCCGAAATATATATAGATGTGTCGACATGATAGGTCGAAACATTGTATACGTGTCTATGGTATCTCAAGATTACATAATATACAATACAAGTTGATTAAGTTATGGTTGGAATAGATTTGTTACCAATTTTCACGTAGCTAAAATGAGAAAAATTATCCAATCTTGTTTTACCCATAACTTCTTCATTTTAAATCCGTTTTGAGTGAATCAAATTGCTATGGTTTCATATTGAACTCTATTTTATGAATCTAAACAGAAAAGTATAGGTTTATAGTTGGAAAAATAAGTTACAAGTCGTTTTTGTAAAGGTAGTCATTTCAGTCGAAAGAACGACGTCTAGATGACCATTTTAGAAAACATACTTCCACTTTGAGTTTAATCATAATTTTTGGATATAGTTTCATGTTCATAATAAAAATCATTTTCTCATAATAACAACTTTAAAATCAAAGTTTATCATAGTTTTTAATTAACTAACCCAAAACAGCCCGCGGTGTTACTACGACGGCGTAAATCCGGTTTTACGGTGTTTTTTGTGTTTCCAGGTTTTAAATCATTAAGTTAGCATATCATATAGATATAGAACATGTGTTTAGTTGATTTTAAAAGTCAAGTTAGAAGGATTAACTTTTGTTTGCGAACAAGTTTAGAATTAACTAAACTATGTTCTAGTGATTACAAGTTTAAACCTTCGAATAAGATAGCTTTATATGTATGAATCGAATGATGTTATGAACATCATTACTACCTTAATTTCCTTGGATAAACCTACTGGAAAAGAGAAAAATGGATCTAGCTTCAATGGATCCTTGGATGGCTCGAAGTTCTTGAAGCAGAATCATGACACGAAAACATGTTCAAGTAAGATCATCACTTGAAATAAGATTGTTATAGTTATAGAAATTGAACCAAAGTTTGAATATGATTATTACCTTGTATTAGAATGATAACCTACTGTAAGAAACAAAGATTTCTTGAGGTTGGATGATCACCTTACAAGATTGGAAGTGAGCTAGCAAACTTGAAAGTATTCTTGATTTTATGAAACTAGAACTTTTGGAATTTATGAAGAACACTTAGAACTTGAAGATAGAACTTGAGAGAGATCAATTAGATGAAGAAAATTGAAGAATGAAAGTGTTTATAGGTGTTTTTGGTCGTTGGTGTATGGATTAGATATAAAGGATATGTAATTTTGTTTTCATGTAAATAAGTCATGAATGATTACTCATATTTTTGTAATTTTATGAGATATTTCATGCTAGTTGCCAAATGATGGTTCCCACATGTGTTAGGTGACTCACATGGGCTGCTAAGAGCTGATCATTGGAGTGTATATACCAATAGTACATACATCTAAAAGCTGTGTATTGTACGAGTACGAATACGGGTGCATACGAGTAGAATTGTTGATGAAACTGAACGAGGATGTAATTGTAAGCATTTTTGTTAAGTAGAAGTATTTTGATAAGTGTATTGAAGTCTTTCAAAAGTGTATAAATACATATTAAAACACTACATGTATATACATTTTAACTGAGTCGTTAAGTCATCGTTAGTCGTTACATGTAAGTGTTGTTTTGAAACCTTTAGGTTAACGATCTTGTTAAATGTTGTTAACCCAATGTTTATAATATCAAATGAGATTTTAAATTATTATATTATCATGATATTATCATGTATGAATATCTCTTAATATGATATATATACATTAAATGTCTTTACAACGATAATCGTTACATATATGTCTCGTTTAAAAATCATTAAGTTAGTAGTCTTGTTTTTACATATGTAGTTCATTGTTAATATACTTTATGATATGTTTTCTTATCATAGTATCATGTTAACTATATATATATATATCCATATATATGTCATCATATAGTTTTTACAAGTTTTAACGTTCGTGAATCACCGATCAACTTGGGTGGTCAATTGTCTATATGAAACATATTTCAATTAATCAAGTCTTAACAAGTTTGATTACTTAACATGTTGGAAACATTTAATCATGTAAATATCAATCTCAATTAATATATATAAACATGGAAAAGTTCGGGTCACTACAGTACCTACCCGTTAAATAAATTTCGTCCCGAAATTTTAAGCTGTTGAAGGTGTTGACGAATCTTCTGGAAATAGATGCGGGTATTTCTTCTTCATCTGATCTTCACGCTCCCAGGTGAACTCGGGTCCTCTACGAGCATTCCATCGAACCTTAACAATTGGTATCTTGTTTTGCTTAAGTCTTTTAACCTCACGATCTATTATTTCGACGGGTTCTTCGATGAATTGAAGTTTTTCGTTGATTTGGATTTCATCTAACGGAATAGTGAGATCTTCTTTAGCAAAACATTTCTTTAAATTCGAGACGTGGAAAGTGTTATGTACAGCCGCGAGTTGTTGAGGTAACTCTAGTCGGTAAGCTACTGGTCCGACACGATCAATAATCTTGAATGGTCCAATATACCTTGGATTTAATTTCCCTCATTTACCAAATCGAACAACGCCTTTCCAAGGTGCAACTTTAAGCATGACCATCTCTCCAATTTCAAATTCTATATCTTTTCTTTTAATGTCAGCGTAGCTCTTTTGTCGACTTTGGGCGGTTTTCAACCGTTGTTGAATTTGGATGATCTTCTCGGTAGTTTCTTGTATAATCTCCGGACCCGTAATCTGTCTATCCCCCACTTCACTCCAACAAATCGGAGACCTGCACTTTCTACCATAAAGTGCTTCAAACGGCGCCATCTCAATGCTTGAATGGTAGCTGTTGTTGTAGGAAAATTCTGCTAACGGTAGATGATGATCCCAACTGTTTCCGAAATCAATAACACATGCTCGTAGCATGTCTTCAAGCGTTTGTATCGTCCTTTCGCTCTGCCCATCAGTTTGTGGATGATAGGCAGTACTCATGTCTAGACGAGTTCCTAATGCTTGCTGTAATGTCTGCCAGAATCTTGAAATAAATCTGCCATCCCTATCAGAGATAATAGAGATTGGTATTCCATGTCTGGAGACGACTTCCTTCAAATACAGTCGTGCTAACTTCTCCATCTTGTCATCTTCTCTTATTGGTAGGAAGTGTGCTGATTTGGTGAGACGATCAACTATTACCCAAATAGTATCAAAACCACTTGCAGTCCTTGGCAATTTAGTGATGAAATCCATGGTAATGTTTTCCCATTTCCATTCCGGGATTTCGGGTTGTTGAAGTAGACCTGATGGTTTCTGATGCTCAGCTTTGACCTTAGAACACGTCAAACATTCTCCTACGTATTTAGCAACATCGGCTTTCATACCCGGCCACCAAAAATGTTTCTTGAGATCCTTGTACATCTTCCCCGTTCCAGGATGTATTGAGTATCTGGTTTTATGAGTTTCTCTAAGTACCATTTCTCTCATATCTCCAAATTTTGGTACCCAAATCCTTTCAGCCCTATACCGGGTTCCGTCTTCCCGAATATTAAGATGCTTCTTCGATCCTTTGGGTATTTCATCCTTTAAATTTCCCTCTTTTAAAACTCCTTGTTGCGCCTCCTTTATTTGAGTAGTAATGTTATTATGAATCATTATATTCATAGATTTTACTCGAATGGGTTCTCTGTCCTTCCTGCTCAAGGCATCGGCTACCACATTTGCCTTCCCCGGGTGGTAACGAATCTCAAAGTCGTAATCATTCAATAATTCAATCCACCTACGCTGCCTCATATTCAGTTGTTTCTGATTAAATAAGTGTTGAAGACTTTTGTGGTCGGTATATATAATACTTTTGACCCCATATAAGTAGTGCCTCCAAGTCTTTAATGCAAAAACAACCGCGCCTAATTCCAAATCATGCGTCGTATAATTTTGTTCGTGAATCTTCAATTGTCTAGACGCATAAGCAATCACCTTCATTCGTTGCATTAATACACAACCGAGACCTTGCTTTGATGCATCACAATAAATCACAAAATCATCATTCCCTTCAGGCAATGACAATATAGGTGCCGTAGTTAGCTTTTTCTTCAATAATTGAAACGCTTTCTCTTGTTCATCATTCCATTCAAATTTCTTCCCTTTATGCGTTAATGCAGTCAAGGGTTTTGCTATTCTGGAAAAGTCTTGGATGAACCTTCTGTAGTAACCAGCTAGTCCTAAAAACTGGCGTATGTGTTTCGGAGTTTTCGGGGTTTCCCACTTTTCAACAGTTTCTATCTTTGCCGGATCCACCTTAATACCTTCTTTGTTCACTATGTGACCGAGGAATTGAACTTCTTCCAACCAAAATGCACACTTTGAAAACTTAGCGTACAATTCTTCCTTCCTCAATACTTCTAACACCTTTCTCAAATGTTCACCGTGTTCTTGGTCATTCTTTGAGTAAATAAGTATGTCATCAATGAAAACAATGACAAACTTGTCAAGGTATGGTCCACACACTCGGTTCATAAGGTCCATGAACACAGCTGGTGCATTAGTTAAACCAAACGGCATGACCATAAACTCGTAATGACCGTAACGTGTTCTGAAAGCAGTCTTTGGAATATCATCTTCTTTCACCCGCATTTGATGATACCCGGAACGTAAGTCAATCTTTGAATAAACAGACGAGCCTTGTAGTTGATCAAATAAGTCATCGATTCTCGGTAGTGGGTAGCGGTTCTTGATGGTAAGTTTGTTCAACTCTCGGTAGTCGATACACAACCTGAATGTACCATCTTTCTTCTTGACAAACAAAACAGGAGCTCCCCACGGTGATGTGCTTGGTCGAATGAAACCACGCTCTAAAAGTTCTTGTAATTGGCTTTGCAGTTCTTTCATCTCGCTGGGTGCGAGTCTGTAAGGAGCACGAGCTATTGGTGCAGCTCCTGGTACAAGATCTATTTGAAATTCAACGGATCGATGTGGGGGTAATCCCGGTAATTCTTTCGGAAATACATCGGGAAATTCTTTTGTAATGGGAACATCATTGATGCTCTTTTCTTCAGTTTGAACTTTCTCGACATGTGCTAGAACAGCATAGCAACCTTTTCTTATTAGTTTTTGTGCCTTCAAATTACTAATAAGATGTAGCTTCGTGTTGCCCTTTTCTCCGTACACCATTAAGGGTTTTCCTTTTTCTCGTATAATGCGAATTGCATTTTTGTAACAAACGATCTCCGCTTTCACTTCTTTCAACCAGTCCATACCGATTATCACATCAAAACTCCCTAACTCTACTGGTATCAAATCAATCTTAAATGTTTCGCTAACCAGTTTAATTTCTCGATTCCGACATATATTATCTGCTGAAATTAATTTACCATTTGCTAATTCGAGTAAAAATTTACTATCCAAAGGCGTCAATGGACAACTTAATTTAGCACAAAAATCTCTACTCATATAGCTTCTATCCGCACCCGAATCAAATAAAACGTAAGCAGATTTATTGTCAATAAGAAACGTACCCGTAACAAGCTCCGGGTCTTCCTGTGCCTCTACCGCATTAATATTGAAAACTCTTCCACGGCCTTGTCCATTCGTGTTCTCCTGGTTCGGGCAATTTCTAATAATGTGGCCTGGTTTTCCACATTTATAACAAACTACATTGGCATAACTTGCTCCGACACTACTTGCTCCGCCATTACTCGTTCCGACACCATTTGTTCCTTTCGTTCTATTAACCCCTGGTTCGTAGACCTCACACTTCGCCGCGCTATGACCATTTCTTTTACACTTGTTGCAAAATTTGGTGCAGAACCCCGAGTGATTCTTTTCACACCTTTGGCATAGCTGCTTCTGATTGTTGTTGTTGTTGCGGTTATTATTGTTGTTGGGATGATTGTTGTAGTTGCTGTTGTTGTTGTTGTTGTTGTTGGGCCGTTTGTTGTAGTTGCGATTGATGTTGCGATTGTTGGGATAATTGTTGCGATTATTGTTGTAATTGCTGTTGTTGTTGTATTGGTGATTCTTATCACCGTTTTCCTCCCACTTTCTTTTGACTTGCTTCACATTGGCCTCTTCAGCAGTCTGTTCTTTAATTCTTTCTTCAATTTGGTTCACGAGTTTGTGAGCCATTCTACATGCCTGTTGTATGGAGGCGGGCTCGTGTGAACTTATATCTTCTTGGATTCTTTCCGGTAATCCTTTCACAAACGCGTCGATCTTCTCTTCCTCATCTTCGAATGCTCCCGGACACAATAGGCACAATTCTGTGAATCGTCTTTCGTACGTGGTAATATCAAATCCTTGGGTTCGTAACCCTCTAAGTTCTGCCTTGAGCTTATTGACCTCGGTTCTGGGACGGTACTTCTCGTTCATCAAGTGCTTGAATGCTGACCACGGTAGTGCGTACGCATCATCTTGTCCCACTTGCTCTAGATAGGTATTCCACCATGTTAACGCAGAACCTGTGAAGGTATGCGTAGCGTACTTCACTTTGTCCTCTTCAGTACACTTACTTATGGCAAACACCGATTCAACCTTCTCGGTCCACCGTTTCAATCCGATCGGTCCTTCGGTTCCATCAAATTCCAAAGGTTTGCAGGCAGTGAATTCTTTGTAGGTGCATCCTACACGATTTCCTGTACTGCTAGATCCAAGGTTATTGTTGGTATGTAGCGCAGCCTGTACTGCGGCTATGTTTGAAGCTAGAAAAGTACGGAATTCCTCTTCATTCATATTCACGGTGTGTCGAGTAGTCGGTGCCATTTCCTTCAAAATAGTTAAATGGAACAAGTTAATCATACAGAATATTAAGAGTAGTTAATAGTATTTCGTAGCATAATATGAACTCATTTATAAAAGCTTTTTCTTCATATTAGTGTTTTATAAGTTTAAATTCGGGTAGTACCTACCCGTTAAGTTCATACTTAGTAGCTAATATACAATTTAACTACTACAATTCTATATGAAAAACTGATTATAATAATATTTCGCGTTCAAACTTTTATACAATATTTTACAAACTTACAATACCGCTTATTTTACATAAAGCATGAAATATAGCACACAATAACTTTGATACAAGATAGTTGTGAAGATAATTCTAGCTAGTACACAAGTCGTTCAGCAAAGGCAATAAAGACACGTAATTCATACGTCCAGAAACAAGTCATGCATTCTGGTTTTACTAGGACTACTTCCCATCCTTGGTCTTGTGCAACATAACCGTTATGGCCGTTGATAAGACAGCGTGTTGTAACGTCGTCAAAGGGACGAGGGTTACGTAATGTCCAACAGTCCCGTAATAATCTAAAAACCTCATTTCTTACCCCAATTACCGACTCCGTCACTTGTGGAAACGTTTTGTTTAAGAGTTGTAGCCCGATGTTCTTGTTCTCACTTTGGTGAGAAGCGAACATTACTAATCCGTAAGCATAACATGCTTCTTTATGTTGCATGTTAGCCGCTTTTTCTAAATCACGAAGTCCAATATTCGGATATATTGAGTCAAAATAATTTCTTAACCCGTTGCGTAAAATAGCATTTGGGTTCCCCGCAATATATGCGTCAAAGTAAACACATCGTAACTTATGGGTTTCCCAATGTGATATCCCCCATCTTTCAAACGAAAGTCTCTTATAAACCAAGACATTCTTGGAACGTTCTTCGAATGTCTTACAAACTGATCTCGCCTTAAATAGTTGTGCCGAAGAATTCTGGCCGACTCTAGACAAGATTTCATCAATCATGTCTCCGGGTAGGTCTCTTAAAATATTGGGTTGTCTATCCATTTTGTGTTTTTAAACTGTAAAATAGACAAGAGTTAGATTCATAAAAAAAATACTTATTAATACAAGCAATTTTTACATATATCATAAAGCATAAGAACACTATATTACATATATTACACCACACGAATACAACTATCTTATTCCGACTCGCTCGTTTCTTCTTCTTCGGTTTTGGTTCATTTTGCCAAGTTTCTAGGGATATATGATGTTCCCCTAATACGAGCCGTCGTTGTCCACATTGGTTTAGAAAAACCTGGTGGTTTAGAGGTTCCCGGGTCATTGTTACAACTTAAGGACTTCGGGCGTTGACGATACATATAAAGTTCATCGGGGTTGGAATTAGATTTCTCTATTTTTATGCCCTTTCCCTTATTATTTTCTTTTGCCTTTTTAAATTCAGTTGGGGTAATTTCTATAACATCATCGGAATTCTCGTCGGAATCCGATTCATCGGAGAATTGGTAATCCTCCCAATATTTTGCTTCCTTGGCGGAAACACCATTGACCATAATTAACTTTGGTCGGTTGGTTGAGGATTTTCTTTTACTTAACCGTTTTATTATTTCCCCCACCGGTTCTATTTCTTCATCCGGTTCCGATTCTTCTTCCGGTTCCGATTCTTCTTCCGGTTCCGACTCTTCTTCCAGTTCCTCTTCGGGAACTTGTGAATCAGTCCACAAATCATTCCAATTTACATTTGACTCTTCATTATTATTAGGTGAGTCAATGGGACTTGTTCTAGAGGTAGACATCTATCACATAATATCAAACACGTTAAGAGATTAACATATCACATAATATTCATATGTTAAAAATATATAGTTTCCAACAAAAATGTTAAGCAATCATTTTTAAAGAAAACACGGTCGAAGTCCAGACTCACTAATGCATCCTAACAAACTCGATAAGACACACTAATGCAAATTTTCTGGTTCTCTAAGACCAACGCTCGGATACCAACTGAAATGTCCCGTTCTTATTGATTAAAAACGTTCCATATTAATTGATTTCGTTGCGAGGTTTTGACCTCTATATGAGACGTTTTTCAAAGACTGCATTCATTTTTAAAACAAACCATAACCTTTATTTCATAAATAAAGGTTTAAAAAGCTTTACGTAGATTATCAAATAATGATAATCTAAAATATCCTGTTTACACACGACCATTACATAATGGTTTACAATACAAATATGTTACATCGAAATCAGTTTCTTGAATGCAGTTTTTACACAATATCATACAAACATGGACTCCAAATCTTGTCCTTATTTTAGTATGCAACAGCGGAAGCTCTTAATATTCACCTGAGAATAAACATGCTTTAAACGTCAACAAAAATGTTGGTGAGTTATAGGTTTAACCTATATATATCAAATCGTAACAATAGACCACAAGATTTCATATTTCAATACACATCCCATACATAGAGATAAAAATCATTCATATGGTGAACACCTGGTAACCGACATTAACAAGATGCATATATAAGAATATCCCCATCATTCCGGGACACCCTTCGGATATGATATAAATTTCGAAGTACTAAAGCATCCGGTACTTTGGATGGGGCTTGTTAGGCCCAATAGATCTATCTTTAGGATTCACGTCAATTAGGGTGTCTGTTCCCTAATTCTTAGATTACCAGACTTAATAAAAAGGGGCATATTCGATTTCGATAATTCAACCATAGAATGTAGTTTCACGTACTTGTGTCTATTTTGTAAATCATTATAAAACCTGCATGTATTCTCATCCCAAAAATATTAGATTTTAAAAGTGGGACTATAACTCACTTTCACAGATTTTTACTTCGTCGGGAAGTAAGACTTGGCCACTGGTTGATTCACGAACCTATAACAATATATACATATATATCAAAGTATGTTCAAAATATATTTACAACACTTTTAATATATTTTGATGTTTTAAGTTTATTAAGTCAGCTGTCCTCGTTAGTAACCTACAACTAGTTGTCCACAGTTAGATGTATAGAAATAAATCAATAAATATTATCTTGAATCAATCCACGACCCAGTGTATACGTATCTCAGTATTGATCACAACTCAAACTATATATATTTTGGAATCAACCTCAACCCTGTATAGCTAACTCCAACATTCACATATAGAGTGTCTATGGTTGTTCCGAAATATATATAGATGTGTCGACATGATAGGTCGAAACATTGTATACGTGTCTATGGTATCTCAAGATTACATAATATACAATACAAGTTGATTAAGTTATGGTTGGAATAGATTTGTTACCAATTTTCACGTAGCTAAAATGAGAAAAATTATCCAATCATGTTTTACCCATAACTTCTTCATTTTAAATCCGTTTTGAGTGAATCAAATTGCTATGGTTTCATATTGAACTCTATTTTATGAATCTAAACAGAAAAGTATAAGTTTATAGTCGGAAAAATAAGTTACAAGTCGTTTTTGTAAAGGTAGTCATTTCAGTCGAAAGAACGACGTCTAGATGACCATTTTAGAAAACATACTTCCACTTTGAGTTTAATCATAATTTTTGGATATAGTTTCATGTTCATAATAAAAATCATTTTCTCATAATAACAACTTTAAAATCAAAGTTTATCATAGTTTTTAATTAACTAACCCAAAACAGCCCGCGGTGTTACTACGACGGCGTAAATCCGGTTTTACGGTGTTTTTCGTGTTTCCAGGTTTTAAATCATTAAGTTAGCATATCATATAGATATAGAACATGTGTTTAGTTGATTTTAAAAGTCAAGTTAGAAGGATTAACTTTTGTTTGCGAACAAGTTTAGAATTAACTAAACTATGTTCTAGTGATTACAAGTTTAAACCTTCGAATAAGATAGCTTTATATGTATGAATCGAATGATGTTATGAACATCATTACTACCTTAATTTCCTTGGATAAACCTACTGGAAAAGAGAAAAATGGATCTAGCTTCAATGGATCCTTGGATGGCTCGAAGTTCTTGAAGCAGAATCATGACACGAAAACAAGTTCAAGTAAGATCATCACTTGAAATAAGATTGTTATAGTTATAGAAATTGAACCAAAGTTTGAATATGATTATTACCTTGTATTAGAATGATAACCTACTGTAAGAAACAAAGATTTCTTGAGTTTGGATGATCACCTTACAAGATTGGAAGTGAGCTAGCAAACTTGAAAGTATTCTTGATTTTATGAAACTAGAACTTTTGGAATTTATGAAGAACACTTAGAACTTGAAGATAGAACTTGAGAGAGATCAATTAGATGAAGAAAATTGAAGAATGAAAGTGTTTGTAGGTGTTTTTGGTCGTTGGTGTATGGATTAGATATAAAGGATATGTAATTTTGTTTTCATGTAAATAAGTCATGAATGATTACTCATATTTTTGTAATTTTATGAGATATTTCATGCTAGTTGCCAAATGATGGTTCCCACATGTGTTAGGTGACTCACATGGGCTGCTAAGAGCTGATCATTGGAGTGTATATACCAATAGTACATACATCTAAAAGCTGTGTATTGTACGAGTACGAATACGGGTGCATACGAGTAGAATTGTTGATGAAACTGAACGAGGATGTAATTGTAAGCATTTTTGTTAAGTAGAAGTATTTTGATAAGTGTATTGAAGTCTTTCAAAAGTGTATAAATACATATTAAAACACTACATGTATATACATTTTAACTGAGTCGTTAAGTCATCGTTAGTCGTTACATGTAAGTGTTGTTTTGAAACCTTTAGGTTAACGATCTTGTTAAATGTTGTTAACCCAATGTTTATAATATCAAATGAGATTTTAAATTATTATATTATCATGATATTATCATGTATGAATATCTCTTAATATGATATATATACATTAAATGTCTTTACAACGATAATCGTTACATATATGTCTCGTTTAAAAATCATTAAGTTAGTAGTCTTGTTTTTACATATGTAGTTCATTGTTAATATACTTTATGATATGTTTTCTTATCATAGTATCATGTTAACTATATATATATATATCCATATATATGTCATCATATAGTTTTTACAAGTTTTAACGTTCGTGAATCACCGATCAACTTGGGTGGTCAATTGTCTATATGAAACATATTTCAATTAATCAAGTCTTAACAAGTTTGATTACTTAACATGTTGGAAACATTTAATCATGTAAATATCAATCTCAATTAATATATATAAACATGGAAAAGTTCGGGTCACTACATTTGTGAATCAAACCTCGTGTTTATCATCTCCGATGCGTCTACGTGCTTTCCTGCAATATTGTATATCAATATTAAACTGTGAGTTTCATAAGATCCCTTTTACCCTTTACATTTTTGGGCTGAGAATACATGCAAATGCTTTAATAACTGTTTTACAATAATTATAAAGTGTGAGTTTCATAAGATCCCTTTTACTCTCTACATTTTTGGGCTGAGAATACATGCAAATGCTTTATTAACCGATATACAATATTTATATGTGTGAGTTCATTGATCCCTTTTTATACATATTTTTGGGCTGAGAATACATGCGCTGTTTTATAAAATGAATACAAAAACTAAAACTGATTTGAGTGAGTTTCATTGATCCCTTTTTAAATGCTTTTGCATTATATATTTTTGGGCTGAGAATACATGCACTTTATTTTAAACACAATGGATACAAGTACATACTAAATTCTACACTGAGTTTGAACCAAAAATCCCTTAGCTTTGGTAACTGTTAACTGCCAGTTATAAGAACTGGTGGGCACGAGTAGTAGTATATGGATCCATAGGGCTTGACATCCCCGTCCGAGCTAGAGCGCTAGCCTTTTAACGGACGTATGCTATTTGAGAAGCGTACACGTTGGTTTGCGTGTATTATTAAGATGATTATACAAAGGGTACAAATTATATAAACGTTAAAGTTTAGTTACCAGGGTGCTCAATTTTGTAGAACTGATTGATAAACGTTTCGGATGAAACAACTGAAATCTTGTGATTCACCTTTTATGTAAAACCTATTGATAAACGTTTTGAATAAAACAACTGAACTTTTGTAATCCACATTGATATACGGATTATGTGTAATATTAAAACTATGAACTCACCAACCTTTGTGTTGACACTTGAAGCATGTTTATTCTCAGGATTCTAGAAGTCTTCCGCTGTTTGCTCATACGTGATACAAGTTATGTGCTTGGAGTCATACATGCTATATACAAGAAACTTGCAATCATCAAACCATTACCATGTATCTTATTTTGACTGTATTGTCAACAGATGTATTATTGTAAACCATTTAAATGGTGATTGTCTATACGTAGGAATCATCAGATGTAAAAAAAAACTGGAATTTATATATTCATTTATGAAATACCTTTTCAAACGAATGCAATGTTACAAAACGTATCACATAGAGGTCAAATACCTCGCAATGAAATCAATAAATGACGTGTTCGTCCATATGGATTTGGAGCAATCGTCACACATAACAATCATTTCAATATATTATTAGACCACAAGATTTCCGTTTATAAATATATGTACACTCGCAAGTGTATAAAAGTATTCTATAAGTTGTAGGCACCCGGTAACAAGCCTTAACGTTTATGTTTTACCCTCTGAAGTACACCAGATCAGGTGTGTTTAAAATAACCTCGAAGTACTAAAGCATCCCATAGTCAGGATGGGGTTTGTCAGGCCCAATAGATCTATCTTTAGGATTCGCGCCTACCGTACATAGACAAGTAGTTTAATGTTACCAAGCTAAGGGTATATTTCTGGTTTAAACCCACGTAGAATTAGTTTTAGTACTTGTGCCTATTTCGTAAAACATTTATAAAAACAGCGCATGTATTCTCAGTCCCAAAAACATATATAAAAGGGAGCAAATGAAACTCACAATACTGTATTTCGTAGTAAAAATACATATAACGTCATTTAATAAGTGCAAGGTTGGCCTCGGATTCACGAACGTATCAATATTGAGATTCAATATTGCAGGAAAGTACGTAGACGCAACGGAGATGATAAACACTAGATTGACCTCACGAGCATACCCATGAACCATACCCATCACCTCCATAGCTATAACCCATAATTTCCTTAGCTTCGACTCATTCAAAAAAACTATTTTGAAATCACTCGGACAGCACTCCGTCGTAATATTTTAAGTATACTAATAATATCTTGAAATAATACAGAGAATATATATATATATATATATATATATATATATATATATATATATCAATTGAGAGAGTTTAGAGAAATATATTTTCAAGTTTCTATGAAATAATGAAACCTATTGAATTCTATTTATAATAGATTTTTGAATTATAAAAGTGAATTATTAAAGTATGAATTATTAAAGTGAATTATTAAAGTGAATTATTAAAGTATGAATTATTAAAGTGAATTATTAAAGTGAATTATTAAAGTATGAATTATTAAAGTGAATTATTAAAGTATGAATTATTAAAGTATGAATTATTAAAGTTAAAGTAAACTTAAAGTAAAGTAAAGGTAAAGTTAAAGTATAGTAAAAATATAAAAAACTATGTATGTATAATACGCGTATAAATATATATAATATTAATTTAAATCGTTATATATATTTAATGAAATAAAATATAAATATCGTTATATTTATTATACTGGTTAAGTAATGAGTTGTCAAAAGTGATTTTAGATATTTATAAAAGTTATATACGTTTTAATAATAAAGTTCCTTTTAAACTGAAAACGTCTTTGTACGTTTGAAAATAGATTAATAGAATATTATGGAAACAATTCTCCACTAACTTTTGTCAAACTTTCGTAAATGACACTTTTTGTTTTTATTTATAAATAGCTTTACAAATTATTCTGAATATCGTTAAGAGGAATAGATTTTCTCAAATCATAGTGGACCTCTCAACAGAGACTTGTAATCATAATTCAATGATTCTGATAATTCAATCATTTAATATATTTTTTTCGTCAAAAATCATATTGAAACAAATACGTTCGTGTAAAGTATTATACGTTTAATACTTTATTAATATTCTCAAGTTATAATATATATATACATATACATATCTATTAATATATAACGGTTCGTGAATCGTCGGAATTTGGTCGAGGTTATAATGAATGTATGAACGCAGTTTAAAATTCTTGAGATTTAACTTAACAAACTTTGCTTATCATGTCTGAATAATATAAAGATTAAAGTTTAAATTTGGTCGGAAATTTCCGGGTCGTCACAGTACCTACCCGTTAAAGAAATTTCGTCCCCGAAATTTGATAGAGGTCGTCATGACTAACAATGAGAATGTTATTATAACGATTATAGAGTTTTATCCTGTTCAAGAAGAATGGATAAAATAATTCGATTACTCGAAGCGTATGAGTGAAGTTATCGTAAATGAATGAAATAAGATAATAGTGATTCGTCGTATCTTTTGACGTCATCACGATTGATCTCCGAAAAGAAAATCTTTGTAATCTATATTGGATTTGATTATTCGGCGATTAAGGAAATTATGATCCTCTTCGAATTAATGCGATAATCCATTTTGATTTCTCTGTCGGATATTTCACTATAAATCCACCTCATTTGTTTTCTTACAACTCACACATTCTCAACTCATATTTTAAAGTATTTGTCAATATGCTTCATCCAGTGCTGATTCTTGATATACTCCTCACTTTCATATCTGTCGCTCTTCTTTTTCATCTGCCTCCGGAAGAATCTATTTACTTCTACTATACTCTTGGTTTTATAGTATTTTTAGTTCTCCCGTGTCTTTATATTGCTATATGCATTGATATATACGGTTTGTGATTTCTGGGTTGTTGTTGGGTTTTATATCTTCCCTTATATTTCAAAGTCCTTGCTTCTTCTATAATCATTGTCATTCACAGTTAATGCTCTCTTCTATTTGCTATGATTTATACTCCCATTTCTAGTTCGGAGCTTTGTCCTTCCGTTTCTTCTTCTTGCGATTAAGCACCGCTTGTAATGGTCCAGAATTCGCAGATATAAATTTCGAAATGAACATTGTTAATGTTCTAGGAAGGAAATTGTAATGACACGATCTTGACTTGTCAAATTACCAGAATACCTCGGAAAAGGCCGAATCATCAAGAAATATTTTCTTGATATTTAGAGATCAAAGAGAATACAAGAGTCATGTAACATAGCACATGATGACGTTATGATCTGTGAATCATCATGTTTCATTTAGAAACTCAGCATGAATTACTGTAATATAATCACGTTGATCAAGTGTCATTATTTTATACTAACTCATGCTTCAGCTCCCAACACTTCTTCAAGAATATTCCTATTTTAAACTCGAATGTTTCAGAATTTAGAAACTAAAATAGTTTCTTTTATGATATAATACAGATAGCGTGAAGAGGTAAATGATTTCAGATAAGAATAATTATAAAAATATCTTCAGAAGTATGGATGATATTTATAATGAAAGATACGATGATATCTTAGAATGTCTAATATCAGAGGATGATGAAGGATATTGTCCGCAAGGGTTTAGAGTCAGGAGCAAGGTATTCGTTAATGACTTCAGCAAGTACTGAATCATTTGGATTCTTTAAAGGCAGGTTCAGCCTTTGTGATTTGTCCACAGCCTCATTCATACTTTGCTCAATCCGTTTTCCAGTTCCAAAGCTTCTCTTTTTCTGAGCTTTGCCAATATACTATCCTTTATCATCCAACTTTTTACTGTTAAGGTCGTTTACAGTTTTTGCTGCTTCATCAGCATTTTTCAAAATTTCGAGAACTGGTTCGCAGTTTAGGGTGTTTTTCAGAAATTTCTCATTCAAAGAATGTAAGTCTTGGAGGTAGACGTTGTGTGTATATGTAATTGTTGATGTAGACATGCTGCGAGGTTTCAAAATACTGATTGCTGATTCTCAATAATTGGTATGGCAATTCTTGTTATAAGGTACGAATGAGTATATGATAGGGTTTCGATAATTATAATAATTTTTTTTTTTGGAAAGTCAAAGATCAATGAAGTTGTTGGTAAGTTTATTGCTAATGTGGTGAATATAAACGATTCCCCGGTAACGTTGGCGAAAGGGCAACGTATCTATCGAGGTTATAATAAGACTGTTTTGATTGAGAAGTCGAAGATGACTTGCTGGAGCTGTGACAAAACTGTCTATTTTGAAACGGAATTGAAAAGTTATTTTAGCTAGTAAATGCCAAAGGGTCTAACACGGATACGTGTCGAACTATGACTTGGGTTTTGAGAGTTTTTCAGGTGTATAACTGTGGGTAACATGTGGTTGGATCATCATCTCGATTGTTCCTTAGTTGAAGTGTCTTCAGGAATTTCGAAGGGTTTGAGCACATATTGTAATCGTTAATACATATGATGTTCTAACACAGTTTTGAAGTCAAAGTATAGCTTTGAAAGATATAGGAATCTAAGAGTGATGATACTGGTTATATTTCGAATTAAATTATGCGATTTCAAAATCAGAATATGTAATTGAATTTGAATGAGTATGATTGTTTTGATTTATATGAAAGAATGGATATTGTTGTGAAAGTAGGGAGTATAGTTGATGATTGCTGAATCAGTTTCGAAAAATGTAATATATTAATTGTGAATTTATATATCTCTCGGGTATTACCTACCCGTTAAAAAAATTTTCACAATTAATATTTTGTACAAAAGAAGTTTATTACAGTCTTTATAAAAATATATGTGTATATTTTCTTTAGATGTAATATAGATTTAATGAGTTAATATTAAATTAAACTCATTTGTTTTATGGTTGGAACTAGAATTGAGTAATCCCTAAAACTTTATAAATTGCATAAGTATTTCTTCAATAATATTGAAATTATGAATCATTACTTTGTTATTTGTTGGTTTTCGTGAAATTCTTGTGAACTTCGCAAGGTACGAATGATGTTATTTGAAAAGTTTCGAGTACATCGATGATGAAAGCGTAAAATCAAACATATATTCGAATAATACACTTGATTTATTATAAATTGGATTTTTTTATTGAATTGAGACAGAGATTGTAATTAACGATGGTTAAGTTGCGGACGAAGGACGTACATCATTGCATATTTGTAATATGAATTAACTGAGTAGTTAAGATTCACACATAATAGCTTAGTACGGGAAGATTTATTATGGTTTAAAAATTTATACATATAAAATATACATATAAATCTTTCGATTGGAAATGAGTTAATACTTCATAACTCGTTGATACAATATATTTGTTGTTGATTCGTAATGATGTCCACAATGATTCTTGAACTGACAGAGTTTGTGATGTTACAGGTGCTGTTGATTCTGACGATACTGACGGCACTGACTGTGTTGATGATGCTACGGTCCTGTTGATGATGTTGGTAAAATAATTCTAGCTTGTAAATCGTACACCATTTTCGATCAAAGTTTCTACTCTACCATCTCCGTTCACTCATCCGATTTACGGTCAGAATTAAATAATCTCTAAGATTTTGGAGATTACATAACTGCCGCAGAGATATCTCTTCAATGAAGTTTATGAATTAATACTTCATCGTTTGTTGTTGTTGATATTCCTGGATATTTACAGGGCGTATGACGTTGATGTTTGAGATACATATTGTGATGTTGCGGTGTGGGATGTGGATGTTGTTGTTGGTGGTAGTGATGGTACTGTTGGTGTTGCTGATGGTGGTACTGTTTATGCTGCTGGTGCTGCTGCTGGTGTTTGTAACCTTTGCACCATATTCTCCAAAGCCACTACCCGAGCGCGAAGCTCGTTGACTTCTTCTATTACACCGGGGTGATTGTCGGTTCGGACGAGCGGATAAATAAAATCTAGAATTTGGTGTAGTATGTAATCGTGATGAGATACTCTAGAAATAAGAGAGAAAATGGTGTTTCGGATAGGTTCGCCGGTAAGTGCTTCAGGTTCTTCGCCAAGAGGGCAATGTGGTGGATGGAAGGGATCACCTTCTTCTTGTCTCCAATGATTACGGAGGCTACGAACCCATCCCCAATTCATCCAGAATAGATGATGACTAATTGGTTGATCCATTCCGGTCACACTGCTTTCGGAACTTGAGTGGGATTCCATTTCGAAATCCGAGGGACTTGAACTAATGACGAATTCCATTTCGTACGATTGAATAAAGAATTTTTTGATATGAAATGATTTTCCGGCTATCGGGTGGTATTCTAATTATATAGAGCAAAAGGTTTCGTAGATTACGGAGGAATTTACGGAATATGTCAGGCAAAGTTTACAGTAACAGATACGCTAAGATATGAATTAGCAGATACACTAAGATATGAATTTTGTCTATACACTATTCATGCAATCAATGCAATAAGATGTGTCTAGACTAAGAATGATAAGCAGGTAATTTCCGACAAGAATGATGAGCAAAACTTTTGAAATGCAGACACGGTCGAAGTCCAGACTCACTAATGCATCCTAACGACTATCAGTTAGACACACTAATGCAGACCTGGTTCGCAAAGACCACCGCTCTGATACCAACTGAAAGGACCCGTTCATATACATTATAAACGATTCACAATAGTTGATTACATCGCGAGGTATTTGACCTCTATATGATACATTTTACAAACATTGCATTCGTTTTTAAAAGACAAACTTTCTTTACAACGAAAGTTGATGGCATGCACACCATTTCATAATACATCCAACTATAATTGGCTTAATAATAATCTTGATGAACTCAATGACTCGAATGCAACGTCTTTCAAAATATGCCATGAATGACTCCAAGTAATATCCTTAAAATGAGCTAATGCACAGCGGAAGATTTCTTTAATACCTGAGAATAAACATGCTTTAAAGTGTCAACCAAAAGGTTGGTGAGTTCACAGGTTTATCATAACAATCATTTCAATATATTAATAGACCACAAGATTTCCGTTTATAAATATATGTACACTCGCAAGTGTATAAAAGTATTCTATAAGTTGTAGGCACCCGGTAACAAGCCTTAACGTTCATGTTTTACCCTCTGAAGTACACCAGATCAGGTGTGTTTAAAATAACCTCGAAGTACTAAAGCATCCCATAGTCAGGATGGGGTTTGTCAGGCCCAATAGATCTATCTTTAGGATTCGCGCCTACCGTACATAGACAAGTAGTTTAATGTTACCAAGCTAATGGTATATTTCTGGTTTAAACCCACGTAGAATTAGTTTTAGTACTTGTGCCTATTTCGTAAAACATTTATAAAAACAGCGCATATATTCTCAGTCCCAAAAATATATATAAAAGGGAGCAAATGAAACTCACAATACTGTATTTCGTAGTAAAAATACATATAACGTCATTTAATAAGTGCAAGGTTGGCCTCGGATTCACGAACGTATCAATATTGAGATTCAATATTGCAGGAAAGTACGTAGACGCAACGGAGATGATAAACACTAGATTGACCTCACGAGCATACCCATGAACCATACCCATCACCTCCATAGCTATAACCCATAATTTCCTTAGCTTCGACTCATTCAAAAAAACTATTTTGAAATCACTCGGACAGCACTCCGTCGTAATATTTTATGTATACTAATAATATCTTGAAATAATACAGAGCAAATATATATATATATATATATATATATATATATATATATATATATATATATATATATATATATATATATATATATATATATATATATATATATATATATATCAATTGAGAGAGTTTAGAGAAATATATTTTCAAGTTTCTATGAAATAATGAAACCTATTGAATTCTATTTATAATAGATTTTTGAATTATAAAAGTGAATTATTAAAGTATGAATTATTAAAGTGAATTATTAAAGTATGAATTATTAAAGTGAATTATTAAAGTATGAATTATTAAAGTGAATTATTAAAGTATGAATTATTAAAGTGAATTATTAAAGTATGAATTATTAAAGTGAATTATTAAAGTTTGAATTATTAAAGTTAAAGTAAAGTAAAAGTAAAGTAAAGGTAAAGTTAAAGTATAGTAAAAGTATAAAAAACTATGTATGTATAATACGCGTATAAATATATATAATATTAATTTAAATCGTTATATATATTTAATGAAATAAAATATAAATATTGTTATATTTATTATACTGGTTAAGTAATGAGTTGTCAAAAGTGATTCTAGATATTTATAAAAGTTATATACGTTTTAATAATAAAGTTCCTTTTAAACTGAAAACGTCTTTGTACGTTTGAAAATAGATTAATAGAATATTATGGAAACCAATTCTCCACTAACTTTTGTCTAACTTTCGTAAATGACACTTTTTGTTTTTATTTATAAATAGCTTTAAAAATTATTCTGAATATCGTTAAGAGGAATAGATTTTCTCAAATCATAGTGGACCTCTCAACAGAGACTTGTAATCATAATTCAATGTTTCTGATAATTCAATCATTTAATATATTTTTTTTCATCGAAAATCATATTGAAACAAATACGTTCGTGTAAAGTATTATATGTTTAATACTTTATTAATATTCTCAAGTTATAATATATATATACATATACATATCTATTTATATATAACGGTTCGTGAATCGTCAGAATTTGGTCGAGGTTATAATGAATGTACGAACACAGTTTAAAATTCTTGAGATTTAACTTAACAAACTTTGCTTATCGTGTCTGAATAATATAAAGATTAAAGTTTAAATTTGGTCGGAAATTTCCGGGTCGTCACAGGATATACCTAAACCTTGCTACAACACTTATAGGCAGTGTACCTAATCGTACAGTAGTGTAGTTTTTAGTAAGTCCGGTTCGTCCACAGAGAACTCGCCAAGTTTAACGCTATATTTTTTAAAACTATATTTGTAAATAAATATATATATAAATATAAGTAGTATTATTATTATAAAAGGGGGTTTTTACCGTTTAATGACCGGTTTGTCGATTTTAAAACTTAAGTCGCAGTTAAAATCTAATGTAAAATATTAAAAATAAATATAACTTAATTTAAAGCGTAAAGTAAATAACGATAATAAAATTGCGATAAATAAAAGTGCGATAAAATAAAATTGCGATAATTAAAAAAAATTCGATAATTAAAAGTGCAATTAAATATGAAAATAAAGGAATTATGCTTATTTAAACTTCCGTAATCATGATGTTTGACGTGTTGATTTTAGTTTATTACCATGGGTTAATTGTCCTTTGTCCTGGATTATTCAATATGTCCGTCTGGTTTTGTCCATAACAGTCCATCAATCATAAATATAAAGTTCGAGTGTCCTCATCAAATTATCCTTATATCCGAAGTCAAATATTCCAACTAATTGGGGACTTAAACTGTAACAACGTCTTAATACTTTGTTTAATAATTACACCAGGATATCGACTGCGTGTAACCCAAGATTTTAATACTTTGTTAACAATTACGCAAAGTGTCCTTGTACATAATTCACCCCTGTTTTAATAAGTCCATTGACTATTAATCCATTCCCGTGTCCGGTTAAATGAACGATTATTAGTACTTATAAATATCCCGCCCATCGTGTCCGATCGAGTGTATATGGTTATTTATAGGTACATCCAATTGTAAATCTTTATATTAAATTAACAAAATATCATTTAATTAAACAAATATAAAGCCCATTAATAGTCCATAGTCTAATTTTCACAAGTGTCGTTCTTTTGTCCAAACCTCAATTATGGTTCAAAGCCCAATTACCCCGTCTTAATATTTTAGCCCAACATCACGATTATTTCGGTTTAAATAAGCATAATAATAACTTAGCTATGAGACATTAATTTAAAAAGGTTGAACATAACTTACAATGATTAAAAATAGCGTAGCGTTACACGGACAGAATTTCGACTTACACCCTTACAACATTCGCTAACATACCCTTATTATTAAAATTAAAATTAAAACTATAATATATATATATATATATACGTTTGAGAGAGAGATAGATAAAGATGTGAAAAGATCGGCCAGAACACGCGAAATTTATAGGATGTGAGCTGCTACAGTTGTGACGACCCGGAAATTTCTGACCAAATTTAAACTGTAATCTTTATATGATTCCGACACGATAAGCAAAGTTTGTAATGTTGAGTCTCGAAAATTTTGAAATTTATATTTATGTAATCAATTATCCTTTGACCATGCCTGACGATTCACGAACAATTATGTGTATTAGATATATAATACTTTACATGAACGTATTTTACTTAAATATAAGTTTATTATAGTTATCGACGAAATTATAAGATAATATCAAATGATTGATTAGATACATTGAATTATGATTACGAGTCTCTGTTATGAGGACCACTTTGATTTAGGAAACCCTTACTTTTTAACGGTATTTGGAATATTTGGTAATATGATTTACGAAAACGTCATTAGCAAGTGTTAGTCAAAAGTTAGATAAGATTCCCGTTTAATTTTCAAAAGCGTACCTTGCAATGATTGACCTGTGTCACTTGATAGGTTAATTAGTTAGTTTCTTAATATTGAAAATGTTTTACGATATAGATGAAACATTTTCAAGAATGATTTTGAATATAACTAATTCTGGAAAACTAAATTATATTTATTCAATTTAGTACGAACATGTTTTTTTCTCGATATAATAGAATTTGATTATAAAATGTTTTTATGGATTTTCAATGATATAAAAATAAAAATAATGATAAAATAAAGCTTTCTAATGAGCACCAAAAGACTACAACATTTCATCTCAAGATTGCAAGTTAAAATGATGGAAATCACTAAACCTGCGCACTTGCACGAGAAAAATCATAACTAATTCATACTGACTCGAAAAAGGGTGATTCTGGTGTCCAGACGACCGTAACTCAAAAATCTACAACTTTCAAGAAGACACCATACGCGGTTCGCGTACCTATCTATGCGAAACGCGTAAGGTTTTGCCGATATAAAAAGTGATGGCAACTTGGGACAGCAAAACTTCTTTAAATATTCGCGAGTTCTGGTTCCATTCTCATTCTTTCACTCTTATTACTCCGTATACATAGATAAATAAATATATTAATTTTATTATTATTAAAGATTAATACTATTATTAATCTTATTATTTTAGTAAGTGTTAGTATTATTATTTTACATTAAATACTACGACGAGGTTCTGCCCAAATGTTTTCAAAACTGGTTACCGAGTAGGATAGGGCTAAGAAAATTATGGGTTATTGCTTTGGAGGATATGGGTATGGATCGGGGTATGCTTGTGAGTCAAATCTAGTGTTTATCATCTCCGTTGTGTCTACGTACTTTTCCTGATATATTGAATCTCAATATTGATACGTGAGCACTCATAACTTAACTTTTATATATTATTAGTGTATCCCTGACTAGTGCTCAAGTAGATAAAATTATGCATGCATGTATATTTAATTTTGTCGTTAGATGACTTATGATAAATTATGAATTAAATACATATGCGTTTGAGATAAGTTATATGATATACATGTCGTTGAAAAGCTGGCGAAAAACTATAAACTTTTCATTTAGATATCGTATGGTTTTGATGAACGGATTAAAAAATATCGTCAATTGAATTAACTATAATTTTAAAGTGTTATTGTTAGAATGATTATCGTTATCGTTGTTATTATCATTATTGTTATTATTATTATTTAAAAATCAATATTATTACTATTATTATTATTATTATTATTATTATTATGATTATTATTATTATTATTATTATTAATATTATTAAAATTAATATTTTCATCAAAACTATCAAGTTATTATTTCTATCGTTATTATTATTAAAAGCATCATTTATATTAAAACTATCATTTAAATAGAAATATCGTTGTAAAAAAAAAATCATTTTATTATCATTTTAGTATTATTATTAAAATTATCATTTTTACTATCATCATTAGTAAATAAATATGGTTATTATTATTAGCAGAATAATAATAATAATTATTATTATTACAAAATAGAACAACTTTTACTTATTATTATTATTATTATTATCAATATTATTTTATCAAATAAATATGTGATACAAAGATATTTTATCACACGCAATATAATTACATTAATAATACATGCCACTATATTTTTATGATCTTAAGTGAACTTTATAAATCTTATTACTTGAAATATATAAAAGTATATTTTTATTATATATAAACTTTAATATAACTTTTTATTTATTAATAAAGGGTTTGTATTGTTTACTTTAATAAAATTTGATATATATATATATATTTAAATATATAAAACGACAACATTTAAGTTATGTATTAAACATATATAGATTTTGGAAGTCGTTTTGAGTCAAATTGACTTTTGTTAAACTTTTGCATATCAATCTCGAGCATTAGGATTGTGATACACTACGACTTGACCTAAATTGTTTGATAGATATTGACCAGTATATATATATATATATATATATATATATATATATATATATATATATATATATATATATATATATATATATATATATATATATATATATATATATATATAATTAATATAGGTTAGTGAATCCGAGGCCAACCCTACACTTGTTCAATGATGTTATATGTATTTTTACTACAAAATACAGTATGGTGAGTATATAGTCCCACTTTTAAACTCTAAATATTTCGGGATGAGAATACATGCATTTTATGATTTACGTTATGGACACAAGTGACTAAAAATATATTCTACGTTGAGTTGTACCACTGGCATACTTCCCTGTAGCTTGGTAACTACTATTTACATGTGGTATTGTAAACGCGAATCCTGTTGATAGATCTATCGGGCCTGACAACCCCAATCGGGCTGGACGACCAGTATTCAACGGTTGCACAGTACTTCGTTTCATGACTACACTTGGTACAGTGTAGTGAGATTTCATAATAAATGGAATATGTGACGTTGATTAATAGTTAAGTATGGTTAACAAGTGCTCAACCACTTAGAATATTTTTATACACTTGCGAGTGTATGGATATTTATGGAAACTGAAATCTTGTGGTCTATATTTATAACGCTGCTAACATTAAACCTATATCTCACCAACCTTTTGGTTGACATTTTAAAGCATGTTTATTCTCAGGTGTGAAAGAAATCTTCCGCTGTGCATTAACTCATTTTAAGGATGTTACTTGGAGTCATTCATGACATATTTCAAAAGACGTTGCATTCGAGTCATTGAAGTTCATTAGAAATTATTATTAAGTGAATGAAAGATTAGGTCATTTATCGTTCGGATATTATGAAATGGTATGCATACATGTCAACTTTTGATGTAATGAAAGGTTGTCTTTTAAAAATGAATGCAACGTTTGTAAAATGTATCATATAGAGGTCAAGTACCTCGCGATGTAACCAACTATTGTGATTCGTTTATAATCGATATAGACTTCGTCTGGATGGATTAGGACGGGTTGTTATAGGTGGTATCAGAGCGGTGGTCTTAGCGAACCAAGTCTTGCATTAGTGTGTCTAACTGATAGTTGTTTAGATGCATTAGTGAGTCTGGACTTCGACCGTGTCTGCATGTCAAAAGTTTTGCTTATCATTTTTGTCAGAAATTACCTGCTTATCATCTTAAGTCTAAACGCATCTTACCGCATTCATTGCATAGATAGTGTATGGATAAAATTCATATTTTAGCATATCTGTTATTATAAACCGTGCCTGGTATATTCCATAAATTCCTCCGTAATCTACGAAATCTTTATTTCTATATATATGGGTATTCTATGTAATTAGAATATCATCTGAATCCCAAAATCATCTCATATCAAAAATCCTTTAGTTGACCGTGTAAGATGGATCCTGTACCAAATTCGAATTCATATAATTCTGAAAATGATTCTGAAGACTCTGAAAGTAGTGTGACCGATGTGCCCTAACTGGTTGACTACACTTCTTTCTGGAGGAGATGGAGGTGGGTTCGAGACATACTCACCCGCTGGAGAGATGAAGAGGGAGAACCCTATCGCGAACCAAACTTACCTCCTGATATCGGAGAACTTGACGCGCTCACCGGTCAACCAATTCGTAGTACCGTTTTCACACTCTTTGCTCGAATATTCCGCCTCGAAGAACGTATTCATAGAATAATGTTAGTAATTCAGCCTCTACTCCCGACTACTAATCAAGTAGGATTAGTGGAAGAAGTTAGAGAGCTTCGTGCTAGGCTTGAAGGAAGAATGGAGTTTCTGGAAGGTACAGTACGCAATTTGGAAGATAGACTTACATCTACATCAACAACACCAGTACCAACAACAGCATCCACAGCGCAAGCCTCAATACCACAAGCATCAGCAGCATCACCGGCATCAACAATACCACCATCATTAACATCAACAGTATCATTACCACCACCAACAACAACATCTACATCCCACACCTCAATATCACATCAAAAATCTATACTTCGAGCATCATCATCATACACACCATAGATACCAAGGAGTACCAACAACAACAAACAATGAAGTATTAATTTATCACTTCGTTGAAGAAATATTCTGCAGAGAATATGTAATTTCTAAAAATTCTTAGAGATTACTCAGTTCTAATTTCAATCGTAAATCAAATGAGTTTAATTTAATATTAACTCATTAAATCTATATTACATCTGAAGAAAATATATATGTATATATGTTTTCATAAAGATTGTAATTAAAAATTCTTTTGTACAAACTGTTAATGGTGAAAATATTTTAACGGGTGGGGTTGGCTTGGTGGTAGGATGCTTGGAAAGTTCTAAAGGGACCCAAGTTCAATCCTCACTTGCTACACTTTGGGGGGCTTGCCTTTCAAAAAAAAAAAAAAAAAAAAAAAAAAAAAAATACCCGAGGAATATTTAGTTTTCACATTAGTAAGTTACACTGTACATTCTTCGAATCTAATTCAACAGTAATTTACTATCCTACTTACACCCACAGATATACGAATTCGTTCACCACAGAATAATCATTTTCATTCAATTTCATATTTGGATTTTGACTTATCAGAATCCAACAAGTGGCATAATGAAGAAAACATTGGACAACATAAAATTTGTTAGAAACAAACGAATTAATTATGAAGAATTTTGTTAAGAATCCACGCTAACTGTTCCTAGCTAACTGGTTACATTTTATTTATCACAATTTAATTATCACAATTTATATTCTCGCAATTTTATTTATCGTCATTTAATTCCTGTTATTTATTTTACGCACTTTAAATATTGGGGCACGTATACAAAATTTTGACATATTATATCGATGCATGTATATATATTATTTGGAATAACCATATACACTCTATATGCTGTAATGCTCGAGTCTGCTATACAGGATTGAGGTTGATTCTACAATAATATATATACTTTGAGTTGTGATTGAGTCTGAGACATGTACACGAATTCTGTAAATGTATATATATGTATAATAATATTCTTGGTACATCCTAACACAATAAGTATACAATACGTTTTGATAAATCCTAAGGCAATACATACACAATACGTCTTAGTTAATTCTAAGAGAATACGTATACAATACGTCTCTGGGTTGATGCAAAGACAATACGTATACAATACGTCATGGGGTAATTCTAAGATTATATATATATAAACCGATTATTGGACTATCAACATTGGACAATTAAAAAAAATGAATTAAAATATTGATTATAACATATGAAACTAAACAATTCTCCAAGTTTGCCACTTGACTTTATCCTAAACATCCTTTGTATCTTGAAGATCACAATCAGCGTTTAATCTTCTAAAAACCTTCAATATTCTTGAAAACACCTCAATCGGGAGAATGAATCAACCACACTTCATCTACGGAAGAAAAGATTTTTGCATATAGTTATGCACCTAAAAAACTCTCAGAAACTAAGTAAACATTTAACCCGTATCTGTGCTAGCTCCTTTGGCATTGTTATTACCGAAAATAACTTTGCAATTCCTCTTCAAAGTAGCCAGTTTCATAATAGCTTCAACAAGTCAACTTCGACCCTTCAGTCGGACTAGTCTTATTATAACCTCAATATATACGTTGCTCTTTCGTCATCATTACCGGAGAACCTTTTATATTCCACTATATTATCAGCAGATGTACCAGCAACTTCGGATTAGTCTTTCTGAAAAATATCTGTATTATTCATGAAATCCCATCATATACTCATCCGTATCTTGAAACAAGAATTGCTATACCAATTACTGGGAATCCGCAATCAGTATTTTGAAAATCTCGCAGAACTTCTACAGTTATACCTATAACGTCTATCTCCTGTACTTACATATTTCCAATGTGAAGTTTCTGAAAACACCCGAAACTGCGAACTAGTTTTCGAAATGCTGATGAAGCAGCAAAAACTGTAAACGATCTTAATAGTCAAAAGTTTGATGATAAAGAATGGTATGGTGGTAAAGCTGAGAAAAAGAGAAGGTTTGGAACTGGAAAACGGATCGAGCAGACCATGAAGAAAGCTGTGGACAAATCACAAAGATTAAACCCACCTTCAAAGGGTCCAAATGATTCAGTGTCTACTGAAATCATTAGCAAACACCTTACTTCTTATTCTAAACCTTTCCAGATGATATTCTTCATCATCGTCTTATCTTAAATATTATAAGATATCTTCGTATCTTCCATTATACATATTCTCCATATTTCTGGAGATATTTTCACAACTATTCTTATCTAAGATCATTTATCTCTCCGTAATATCTGCGTTACAACATAAAAGAAACTGTGTTAGTTTCTAAATTTTGAAACATTCGAGTTTAAAATATGAATGTTTTGAAGTAGTGTTGGGAACTGAAGCATGAGTTAGTATAATATAATGACACTTGATCAACATGATTATATTACAATAATTCATGCTGAGTTTCTAAATGGAACATGATCAATCACAGATCCTAACCTCATCATGTGCTATGTTACACGACTCTTATATTCTATTTAATCTCTAAATATATCAAGAAAATATTTCTTGATGATTCGGTCTTTTCCAGGGTATTCTGGTAATTTAACAAATCAAGATCGTGCCATTACGATTTTCTTCTTAGAACATTAACTATGTTCATTCCGAAATTCATATCTGCGAATTCTGGACCATTACAAGCAGTGTTTAATCGCAAGAAGAGGAAACGAAAGAATGAAGCTCTGAAATAAAAATGAGAGTATAAATCGCAGCAAATAGAAGGGAGCATTAACTGTGGATGACAATGATTATAGAAGACAAAAGTAGGAATGTCGAGATATAAGGAAAGATATAAATCCCGACTACAACACCTAAATTACAAACCGTGTATATCAATACGTATTGCAACATAAAGACACGGGAGAATTAAAAAACTATAACCCTAAGGTAATTGTAAAAGTGAATAGAGTCTTCTGGTGGCAGATGAAAGAGAAGAATGACAGATATGAAAGTTAGATGTATATCAAGAATCAGAATTGGATGAAGCATATTGATGAATGCTTTAAAAATATGAATTAAGAGAAAAAGAATGAAAGATGTGAGTTGTAAGGAAACGAAGGGGGTGAATTTATAGTGAAAGATCCGACAGAGCAATCAAAACAGATCGTTGCATTTAATCAAAGAAGATCCTGATTTTCCTTGATCGCCGAGGAACCAAATCTTATTACAAAGACTTTCTTTAAAATCCCAAAAATTTCGGAAATCAATCGTAACTACGTCATCGGTTAAAACAAATATACATTTAGTCATTTCACTCTTTTGTGATAAACTTCACTTATACTCTTCGCGTAATCAAATGGTGTTATCTATAACACTCAATGATGATAAAACTCTATTTATCAACTCATATTTGTCATGAAAACATTCTTATTGTAAACCATGACGACCTCTATCAAATTTCGGGGACGAAATTTCTTTAACGGGTAGGTACTGTGATGACCCGGAAATTTCCGACCAAATTTAAACTGTAATCTTTATATGATTCCGACACGATAAGCAAAGTTTGTAATGTTGAGTCTCGAAAATTTTGAAATTTATATTTATGTAATCAATTACCCTTTGACCATTCCTGACGATTCACAAACAATTATGTGTATTAGATATATAATACTTTACATGAACGTATTTTGCTTAAATATAAGTTTATTATAGTTATCGACGAAATTATAAGATAATATCAAATGATTGATCAGATACATTGAATTATGATTATGAGTCTCTGTTATGAAGACCACTTTGATTTAGGAAACCCTTACTTTTTAACGGCATTCGGAATATTTGGTAATATGATTTACGAAAACGTCATTAGCAAGTGTTAGTCAAAAGTTAGATTAGATTCCCGTTTAATTTTCAAAAGCGTACCTTGCAATGATTGACCTGTGTCACTTGATAGGTTAATTAGTTAGTTTTCTTAATATTGAAAACATTTTATGATATAGATGAAACCTTTTCAAGAATGATTTTGAATATAACTAATTCTAGAAAACTAAATTATATTTATTCAATTTAGTACGAACATGTTTTTCTCTCGATATAATAGAATTTGATTATAAAATGTTTTTATGGATTTTCAATGATATAAAATAAAAATAATGATAAAATAAAGCTTTCTAATGAGTACCAAAAGACTACAACATTTCATCTCAAGATTGCAAGTTAAAATGATGGAAATCACTAAACCTGCGCACTTGCACGTGAAAAATCATAACTAATTCATACTGACTCGAAAAAGGGTGATTCTGGGGTCCAGACGACCGTAACTCAAAAATCTACAACTTTCAAGAAGACACTATACGCGGTTCGCGTACCTATCTACGCGAAACGCGTAATGTTTTGCCGACATAAAAAGTGATGGCAACTTGGGACAGCAAAACTTCTTTAAATATTCGCGAGTTCTGGTTCCATTCTCATTCTTTCACTCTTATTACTCCGTATACATATATAAATAAATATATTAATTTTATTATTATTAAAGATTAATACTATTATTAATCTTATTATTTTAGTAAGTGTTAGTATTATTATTTTACATTAAATACTACGACGAGGTTCTGCCCAAATGTTTTCAAAACTGGTTACCGAGTAGGATAGGGCTAGGGAAATTATGGGTTATTGCTTTGGAGGATATGGGTATGGATCGGGGGTATGCTTGTGAGTCAAATCTAGTGTTTATCATCTCCGTTGTGTCTACGTACTTTTCCTGCAATATTGAATCTCAATATTGATACGTGAGCACTCATAACTTAACTTTTATATATTATTAGTGTATCCCTGACTAGTGCTTGAGTAGATAAAATTATGCATGCATGTATATTTAATTTTGTCGTTAGATGACTTATGATAAATTATGAATTAAATACATATGCGATTGAGATAAGTTATATGATATACATGTCGTTGGAAAGCTGGCGAAAAACTATAAACTTTTCATTTAGATATCGTATGGTTTTGATGAACGGATTAAAAGATATCGTCAATTGAATTAACTATAATTTTAAAGTGTTATTGTTAGAATGATTATCGTTATCGTTGTTATTATCATTATTGTTATTATTATTATTTAAAAATCAATATTATTACTATTATTATTATTATTATGAATATTATTATTATTATTAATATTATTAAAATTAATATTTTCATCAAAACTATCAAGTTATTATTTCTATCGTTATTATTATTAAAAGCATCATTTATATTAAAACTATCATTTAAATAGAAATATCATTGTTAAAAAAAATATCATTTTATTATCATTTTAGTATTATTATTAAAATTATCATTTTTACTATCATCATTAGTAAATAAATATGGTTATTATTATTAGCAGAATAATAATAATTATTATTATTATTACAAAATAGAACAACTTTTACTTATTATTATTATCAATATTATTTTATCAAATAAATATGTGATACAAAGATATTTTATCACACGTAACATAATTACATTAATAATACATGCCACTATATTTTTATGATCTTAAGTGAACTTTATAAATCTTATTACTTGAAATATATAAAAGTATATTTTTATTATATATAAACTTTAATATAACTTTTTATTTATTAATAAAGGGTTTGTATTGTTTACTTTAATAAAATCTGATATATATATTTAAATATATAAAACGACAACATTTAAGTTATGTATTAAACATATATAGATTTTGGAAGTCGTTTTGAGTCAAATTGACTTTTGTTAAACTTTTGCATATCAATCTCGAGCATTAGGATTGTGATACACTACGACTTGACCTAAATTGTTTGATAGATATTGACCAGTATATATATATATATATATATATATATATATATATATATATATATATATATATATATATAAAATTAATATAGGTTCATGAATCCGAGGCCAACCCTACACTTGTTCAATGATGTTATATGTATTTTTACTACAAAATACAGTATGGTGAGTATATAGTCCCACTTTTAAACTCTAAATATTTCGGGATGAGAATACATGCATTTTATGATTTACGTTATGGACACAAGTGACTAAAAATATATTCTACGTTGAGTTGTACCACTGGCATACTTCCCTGTAGCTTGGTAACTACTATTTACATGTGGTATTGTAAACGCGAATCCTGTTGATAGATCTATCGGGCCTGACAACCCCAACCGGGCTAGACGACCAGTATTCAACGGTTGCACAGTACTTCATTTCGTGACTACACTTGGTACAGTGTAGTGAGATTTCATAATAAAGGGAATATGCGACGTTGATTAATAGTTAAGTATGGTTACCAAGTGCTCAACCACTTAGAATATTTTTATACACTTGCGAGTGTATGGATATTTATGGAAACTGAAATCTTGTGGTCTATATTTATAATGCTGCTAGTATTAAACCTATATCTCACCAACCTTTTGGTTGACATTTTAAAGCATGTTTATTCTCAGGTGTGAAAGAAATCTTCCGCTGTGCATTAGCTCATTTTAAGGATGTTACTTGGAGTCATTCATGACATATTTTAAAAGACGTTGCATTCGAGTCATTGAAGTTCATTAGAAATTATTATTAAGTGAATGACAGATTAGGTCATTTATCGTTCGGATATTATGAAATAGTATGCATACATGTCAACTTTTGATGTAATGAAAGGTTGTCTTTTAAAAATGAATGCAACGTTTGTAAAATGTATCATATAGAGGTCAAGTACCTCGCGATGTAACCAACTATTGTGATTCATTTATAATCGATATGGACATCGTCCGAATGGATTAGGACGGGTTGTTATAACAGTAAGCCATGCGATCACATGGCTTTTGTTCTTCCAGGCCATGCAATCGCATGGCCGCCTTTTCCTGATCATGTACTTTTGTTTTTCTTCTTGCTGACACTTTTAATAAATAATATAATATATAAATAATTTATAAGAATTATTTATATATTATATTATATTTATGTGCATAGTTGACTTGTAATTTTAGGTCCGTTGCGTCGCGTGTTGAAAGTTGGCTCAGGTCCCGGTTCCGAATTTTTGAACGTCCTTGCGTACAATTTAATATCTTGTATTTTGCGTTTTGCATCTTGTACTCTTGTAATTTTGAGACGTTTCTCATCAATAATTTGAACCACTTTGATTGTACTTTGTACTTTTGAGCTTTTTGGTCGTTTGCGTCTTCAATTCGTCGAATCTGTCTTTTGTCTTCACCTTTTATTATTTAAACGAATATCACTTGTAAATAGAACAATTGCAACTAAAAGCTTGTCTTTCTTGAGGGATAATGCTATGAAATATATGTTCGTTTTTAACATTATCAAATATTCCCACACTTGAGCGTTGCTTGTCCTCAAGCAATATAGTCTTGAAATAAAAATACTAGAATCACTTCTTTATTCTTCACACTTTGTACATCAGTGATTTCTATACGGCGGTATAAACAATGATAGTAACGTTGTGGTTTACAGTCCCACATGACTATGAAAATTTAGATCCTTAAGGAAATTGGATCTTTATGAAAACATTTGATCTTTTGAAAATTAAATCTAGCTTTTACCCTAGATAAGTTTTCCGGAATAACCCTTCACCGGTGTTTGCAAAATGTTTTTGTGGGTTTGGTAGGTTTCAGATTTGAAAATTTTAGCTCAAAACTTATGGTTTTGTGTCACCCACTTGCTAACCTTGTATTAGGAAAGCAACACTGATGTGCGTAGAGGTGTATACGAAATAGTTATATATTTATTATGAAAAACTATTAAATACGATACAATTTTACACAAGTTATTTATTTATTTATAGAGTGGATATACCTAAACCTTGCTACAACACTTATAGGCAGTGTACCTAATCGTATAGTAGTGTAGTTTTTAGTAAGTCCGGTTCGTTCCACAGGGAGCTAGCCAAGTTTAACGCTATATTTTTAAAACTATATTTGTATAAATATAAATATATGTATATAAATATTATTATTATTATAAAAGGGGGTTTTTACCGTTTAATGACCGGTTTGTCGATTTTAAAACTTTAGTCGCAGTTAAAACCTAATGTAAAATATTATATATATAAAAGACTTAATTTAAAGCGTAAAGTAAATGACAATAATTAAAGTGCGATAAATTAAAATGCGAAAGATAAAATGACAATAAATAAAGTTGAGATAATTAAAAAATACGATAATTAAAAGTGCAATTAAATAAAATGACAGTAAATAAAAGTGTGATAATTAAAAGTGTAATTAAATATGAAATAAAGGAATTATGCTTATTTAAACTTTCGTAATCATGATGTTTGACGTGTTGATTTTAGTTTATTACCATGGGTTAATTGTCCTTTGTCCTGGATTATTCAATATGTCCATCTGGTTTTTGTCCATAACAGTCCATCAGTCATAATCAGTCATAAATATAAAGTGCGAGTGTCCTCGTCAAATTATCCTTATATCCGAAGTCAAATATTCCAACTAATTGGGGACTTACACTATAATTACACAAATTTTCCTTGTATATAATTCACCCCTATTTTAATAAGTCCATTGACTATTAATCCATCCCCGTGTCCAGTTAAATGAACGATTATTAGTACTTATAAATATCCCGCCCATCGTGTCCGATCGAGTGTATATGGTTATTTATAGGTACGTCCAATTGTAAATCTTTATATTAAATTAACAAACTATCATTTAATTAAACAAATATAAAGCTCATTAATAGCCCATAGTCTAATTTCCACAAGTGTCGTTCTTTTGTCCAAACCCCAATTATGGTACAAAGCCCAATTACCCCGTCTTTAATATTTAGCCCAACATCATGATTACTTCAATTTAAATAAGCATAATAATAACTTAGCTACGAGACATTAATTTAACAACAAAATTAAACATAACTTACAGTGGGTGTTATTAGCGTAGCGGTACACGGACAGAGTTTCGACTTACAAAACCTTAAAACATTCGACTAACCTAACCTTATTATTATCACTAACTTAAAATTAAAATTACAAATTGAGATTAATATTTGGAGTGATAATTGATACATATATATTATGTATATAGAGTAGGAAATAGAAAAAGATGTCGATGCTTGTTCTCTGCATGTGGTATTTATAGCCATATAAATTACTGTACCAAGTTTGAAATTTTGTAAAGTTGAATAAATCAACTTGTTCATATGCACGTTCCTAATTCTCAATTTGTAAATTGAGATATTATTATATATTACTATTATTATTATATTATTATTATTATTATGAATTATTTAAATATTATATTATATTCTTGTGCATAGTTGACTTGTACTTTCAGCTCCGTTGCGTCGCGCATTGAAAGTTGGTTCATGTCTCAGTTTCGGATTTTTGAACGCCTTTTCGTATGCTTAGATATCTTGTACTTTATGTTTCGCGGCTTGTACTCTTTTCAATTTTAGACGTTATTCATCAATAAATTGAACCACTTGGATTGTATCTTGTACTTTTTAGCGTTTTGGACCTTTGCATCTTCAAATAGTCGAATCTGTCTTTTGTCTTCACCTATTATTATTTAAACGAATATCACTTGTAAATAGAACAATTGCAACCAAAAGCTTGTCTTTCTTGAAGGATAATGCTATGAAATATATGTTCGTTTTTAGCATTATCAAATATTCCCACACTTGAGCATTGCTTGTCCTCAAGCAATATAGTCTTGAAATAAAAATACTAGAATCACTTCTTTATTCTTCACACTTTGTACATCAGTGATTTCTATACGGCGGTATGAATAATGGTAGTAACGATGTGGTTTACAGTCCCACATGACTATGAAAATTTAGATCCTTTAGGAAATTAGATCTTTATGAAAACATTTGATCTTTTAAAAATTTAATCTAGTTTTTACCCTAGATAAGTTTTCCGGAATAACCCTTCACCGGTGTTTGCAAATTGTTTTTGTGGGTTTGGTGGATTTCAGATTTGAAAATTTTAGCTCAAAACTTCCGGTTTTGTGTCACCCACTTGCTAAGCTTGTATTGGAAAAGCAACACGTCCAGTTTACTTGCTTCGTATATTACAACTACCGTCCGGTTGTAAAGGAAAGCGTTGAACAAGTAACTGTTAAGGCAATGTCCCGTGACATGCTTTTGATTATGGTCTATAATGTGTCGGATGCAATTACTATCCTTGGTAGGAGCAATAGTAAAGATCACCCTATAGTTTTTCGGTCTGGCACAAGGTCCTGTCTTTGACCATGCTATGCAACCACCGTTCTTACGGTTGACACACGATTTGGTTCAGGTGACCTAATGAATTCCAGGTGAATTCCTAGGATTTTTCGTTCATGTGACGACCCAGAAATTTCCGACCAAATTTAAACTTTAATCTTTATATTATTCAGACACGATAAGCAAAGTTTGTTAAGTTAAATCTCAAGAATTTTAAACTGTGTTCATACAATCATTATAACCTCGACCAAATTCCGACGATTCACGAACCGTTATATATAAATAGATATGTATATGTATATATATATATTATAACTTGAGAATATTAATAAAGTATTAAACGTATAATACTTTACACGAACGTATTTGTTTCAATATGATTTTCGACGAAAAAAAATATATTAAATGATTGAATTATCAGAAACATTGAATTATGATTACAAGTCTCTGTTGAGAGGTCCACTATGATTTGAGAAAATCTATTCCTCTTAACGATATTCAGAATAATTTGTAAAGCTATTTATAAATAAAAACAAAAAGTGTCATTTACGAAAGTTAGACAAAAATTAGTGGAGAATTGGTTTCCATAATATTCTATTAATCTATTATCAAACGTACAAGGACGTTTTCAGTTTAAAAGGAACTTTATTATTAAAACGTATATAACTTTTATAAATATCTAGAATCACTTTTGACAACTCATTACTTAACCAGTATAATAAATATAACGATATTTATATTTTATTTCATTAAATATATATAACGATTTAAATTAATATTATATATATTTATACGCGTACTATACATACATAGTTTTTTATACTTTTACTATACTTTAACTTTACCTTTAGTTTACTTTTACTTTACTTTAACCTTAATAATTCATACTTTAATAATTCACTTTAATAATTCATACTTTAATAATTTACTTTAATAATTCAAACTTTAATAATTCACTTTAATAATTCATACTTTAATAATTCACTTTAATAATTCATACTTTAATAATTTACTTTAATAATTTATACTTTAATAATTCACTTTTATAATTCAAAAATCTATTATAAATAGAATTCAATAGGTTTCATTATTTCATAGAAACTTGAAAATATATTTCTCTAAACTCTCTCAATTGATATATATATATATATATATATATATATATATATATATATATATATATATATATATATATATATATATATATATATATATATATATATATATATATATATATATATATATATATATATATATATTTGCTCTGTATTATTTCAAGATATTATTAGTATACATAAAATATTACGACGGAGTGCTGTCCGAGTGATTTCAAAATAGTTTTTTTGAATGAGTCGAAGCTAAGGAAATTATGGGTTATAGCTATGGAGGTGATGGGTATGGTTCATGGGTATGCTCGTGAGGTCAATCTAGTGTTTATCATCTCCGTTGCATCTACGTACTTTCCTGCAATATTAAATCTCAATATTGATATGTTCGTGAATCCGAGGCCAACCTTGCACTTATTAAATGACGTTATATGTATTTTTACTACGAAATACAGTATTGTGAGTTTCATTTGCTCCCTTATATATATATTTTTGGGACTGAGAATACATGCACTGTTTTTATAAATGTTTTACGAAATAGGCACAAGTACTAAAACTAATTCTACGTGGGTTTAAACCAGAAATATACCCTTAGCTTGGTAACATTAAACTACTTGTCTATGTACGGTAGGCGCGAATCCTAAAGATAGATCTATTGGGCCTAACAAACCCCATCCTGACTATGGGATGCTTTAGTACTTCGAGGTTATTTTAAACACACCTGATCTGGTGTACTTTAGAGGGTAAAACATGAACGTTAAGGCTTGTTACCGGGTGCCTACAACTTATAGAATACTTTTATACACTTGCGAGTGTACATATATTTATAAACGGAAATCTTGTAGTCTATTAATATATTGAAATGATTGTTATGATAAACCTGTGAACTCACCAACCTTTTGGTTGACACTTTAAAGCATGTTTATTCTCAGGTATTAAAGAAATCTTCCGCTGTGCATTAGCTCATTTTAAGGATATTACTTGGAGTCATTCATGGCATATTTTGAAAGTCGTTGCATTCGAGTCATTGAGTTCATCAAGATTATTATTAAGCCAATTATAGTTAGATGTATTATGAAATAGTGTGCATGCCGTCAACTTTCGTTGTAAAGAAAGTTTGTCTTTTAAAAATCGAATGCAATGTTTGTAAAATGTATCATATAGAGGTCAAATACCTCGCGATGTAATCAACTATTGTGAATCGTTTATAATGTATATGAACGGGTCCTTTCAGTTAGTATCAGAGCAGTGGTCTTAGCGAACCAGGTCTGCATTAGTGTGTCTAACTGATAGTCGTTAGGATGCATTAGTGAGTCTGGACTTCGACCGTGTCTGCATTTCAAAAGTTTTGCTCATCATTCTTGTCGGAAATTACCTGCTTATCATTCTTAGTCTAGACACATCTTATTGCATTGATTGCATGAATAGTGTATAGACAAAATTCATATCTTAGCGTATCTGCTAATTTATATCTTAGCGTATCTGTTACTGTAAACTTTGCCTGACATATTCCGTAAATTCCTCCGTAATCTACGAAACCTTTTGCTCTATATAATTAGAATACCACCCGATAGCCGGAAAATCATTTCATATCGAAAAATTCTTTATTCAATCGTACGAAATGGAATTTGTCATTAGTTCAAGTCCCTCGGATTCTGAAATGGAATCCCACTCAAGTTCCGAAAGCAGTGTGACCGGAATGGATCAACCAATTAGTCATCATCTATTCTGGATGAATTGGGGATGGGTTCGTAGCCTCCTTAATCATTGGAGACAAGAAGAAGGTGATCCCTTCCATCCACCACATTGCCCTCTTGGCGAAGAACCTGAAGCACTTACCGGCGAACCTATCCGAAACACCATTTTCTCTCTTATTTCTAGAGTATCTCGTCACGATTACATACTACACCAAATTCTAGATTTTATTTATCCGCTCGTCCGAACCGACAATCACCCCGGTGTAATAGAAGAAGTCAAAGAGCTTCGCGCTCGGGTAGTGGCTTTGGAGAATATGGTGCAAAGGTTACAAACACCAGCAGCAGCACCGGCAGCATAAACAGTACCACCATCAGCAACACCAACAGTACCATCACCACCACTAACAACAACATCCACATCCCACACCGCAACATCACAATATGTATCTCAAACATCAACGTCATACGCCCTGTAAATATTCAGGAATATCAACAACAACAAATGATGAAGTATTAATTCATAAACTTCATTGAAGAGATATCTCTGCGGCAGTTATGTAATCTCCAAAATCTTAGAGATTATTTAATTCTGACCGTAAATCGGATGAGTGAACGGAGATGGTAGAGTAGAAACTTTGATTGAAAATGGTGTACGATTTACAAGCTAGAATTGTTTTACCAACAGCATCAACAGGACCGTAGCATCATCAACACAGTCAGTGCTGTCAGTATCGTCAGAATCAACAGCACCTGTAACATCACAAACTCTATCAGTTCAAGAATCATTGTGGACATCATTACGAATCAACAACAATTATATTGTATCAACGAGTTATGAAGTATTAACTAATTTCCAATCGAAAGATTATATGTATATTTTATATGTATAAATTTTTAAACCATAATAAATCTTCCCGTACTAAGCTATTATGTGTGAATCTTAACTACTCAGTTAATTCATATTACAAATATGCAATGATGTACGTCCTTCGTCCGCAACTTAACCATCGTTAATTACAATCTCTGTCTCAATTCAATAAAAAAATCCAATTTATAATAAATCAAGTGTATTATTCGAATATATGTTTGATTTTACGCTTTCATCATCGATGTACTCGAAACTTTTCAAATAACATCATTCGTACCTTGCGAAGTTCACAAGAATTTCACGAAAACTAACAAATAACAAAGTAATGATTCATAATTTCAATATTATTGAAGAAATACTTATGCAATTTATAAAGTTTTAGGGATTACTCAATTCTAGTTCCAACCATAAAACAAATGAGTTTAATTTAATATTAACTCATTAAATCTATATTACATCTAAAGAAAATATACACATATATTTTCATAAAGACTGTAATAAACTTCTTTTGTACAAAATATTAATTGTGAAATTTTTTTTTAACGGGTAGGTAATACCCGAGAGATATATAAATTCACAATTAATATATTACATTTTTCGAAACTGATTCAGCAATCATCAACTATACTCCCTACTTTCACAACAATATCCATTCTTTCATATAAATCAAAACAATCATACTCATTCAAATTCAATTACATATTCTAATTTTGAAATCGCATAATTCAATTCGAAATATAACCAGTATCATCACTCTTAGATTCCTATATCTTTTAAAGCTATACTTTGACTTCAAAACTGTGTTAGAACATCATATGTATTAACGATTACAATATGTGCTCAAACCCTTCGAAATTCCTGAAGACACTTCAACTAAGGAACAATCGAGATGATGATCCAACCACATGTTACCCACAGTTATACACCTGAAAAACTCTCAAAACCCAAGTCATAGTTCGACACGTATCCGTGTTAGACCCTTTGGCATTTACTAGGTAAAATAACTTTTCAATTCCATTTCAAAATAGACAGTTTTGTCACAGCTCCAGCAAGTCATCTTCGACTTCTCAATCAAAACAGTCTTATTATAACCTCGATAGATACGTTGCCCTTTTGCCAACGTTACCGGGGAATCGTTTATATTCACCACATTAGCAATAAACTTACCAACAACTTCATTGATCTTTGACTTTCCAAAAAAAAAAATCATTATAATTATCGAAACCATATCATATACTTATTCGTACCTTATAACAAGAATTGCCATACCAATTATTGAGAATCAGCAATCAGTATTTTGAAACCTCGCAGCATGTCTACATCAACAATTACATATACACACAACGTCTACCTCCAAGACTTACATTCTTTGAATGAGAAATTTCTGAAAAACACCCTAAACTGCGAACCAGTTCTCAAAATTTTGAAAAATGCTGATGAAGCAGCAAAAACTGTAAACGACCTTAACAGTAAAAAGTTGGATGATAAAGGATAGTATATTGGCAAAGCTCAGAAAAAGAGAAGCTTTAGAACTGGAAAACGGATTGAGCAAAGTATGAATGAGGCTGTGGACAAATCACAAAGGCTGAACCTGCCTTCAAAGAATCCAAATGATTCAGTACTTGCTGAAGTCATTAACGAATACCTTGCTCCTGACTCTAAACCCTTGCGGACAATATCCTTCATCATCCTCTGATATTAGACATTCTAAGATATCATCGTATCTTTCATTATAAATATCATCCATACTTCTGAATATATTTTTATAATTATTCTTATCTGAAATCATTTACCTCTTCGCGCTATCTGTATTATATCATAAAATAAACTATTTTAGTTTCTAAATTCTGAAACATTCGAGTTTAAAATAGGAATATTCTTGAAGAAGTGTTGGGAGCTGAAGCATGAGTTAGTATAATATAATGACACTTGATCAACGTGATTATATTACAGTAATTCATGCTGAGTTTCTAAATGAAACATGATGATTCACAGATCATAACGTCATCATGTGCTATGTTACACGACTCTTGTATTCTCTTTGATCTCTAAATATCAAGAAAATATTTCTTGATGATTCGGCCTTTTCCGAGGTATTCTGGTAATTTGACAAGTCAAGATTATGTCATTACAATTTCCTTCCGAGAACATTAACAATGTTCATTCTGAAATTTATATCTGCGAATTCTGGACCATTACAAGCAGTGCTTAATCGCAAGAAGAAGAAACGGAAGGACAAAGCTCTGAACTAGAAATGGGAGTATAAATCATAGCAAATAGAAGAGAGCATTAACTGTGGATGACAATGATTATAGAAGAAGCAAGGACTTTGAAATATAAGGGAAGATATAAAACCCAACAACAACCCAGAAATCACAAACCGTATATATCAATGCATATAGCAATAGAAAGACACGGGAGAACTAAAAACACTATAAAACCAAGAGTATAGTAGAAGTAAATAGATTCTTCCGGAGGCAGATGAAAAAGAAGAGCGACAGATATGAAAGTGAGGAGTATATCAAGAATCAGCACTGGATGAAGCATATTGACAAATACTTTAAAATATGAGTTGAGAAGGTGTGAGTTGTAAGAAAACAAATGAGGTGGATTTATAGTGAAATATCCGACAGAGAAATCAAAATGGATTATCGCATTAATTCGAAGAGGATCATAATTTCCTTAATCGCCGAATAATCAAATCCAATATAGATTACAAATATTTTCTTTTCGGAGATCAATCGTGATGACGTCAAAAGATACGACGAATCACTATTATCTTATTTCATTCATTTACGATAACTTCACTCATACGCTTCGAGTAATCGAATTATTTTATCCATTCTTCTTGAACATGATAAAACTCTATAATCGTTATAATAACATTCTCATTGTTAGTCATGACGACCTCTATCAAATTTCGGGGACGAAATTTCTTTAACGGGCAGGTACTGTGACGACCCGGAAATTTCTGACCAAATTTAAACTTTAATCTTTATATTATTCAGACACGATAAGCAAAGTTTGTTAAGTTAAATCTCAAGAATTTTAAACTGTGTTCATACATTCATTATAACCTCGACCAAATTCCGACGATTCACGAACCGTTATATATAAATAGATATGTATATGTATATATATATTATAACTTGAGAATATTAATAAAGTATTAAACGTATAATACTTTACACGAATGTATTTGTTTCAATATGATTTTCGACGAAAAAAATATATTAAATGATTGAATTATCAGAAACATTGAATTATGATTACAAGTCTCTGTTGAGAGGTCCACTATGATTTGAGAAAATCTATTCCTCTTAACGATATTCAGAATAATTTGTAAAGTTATTTATAAATAAAAAAAAGTGTCATTTACGAAAGTTAGACAAAAGTTAGTGGAGAATTGGTTTCCATAATATTCTATTAATCTATTTTCAAACGTACAAAGACGTTTTCAGTTTAAAAGGAACTTTATTATTAAAACGTATATAACTTTTATAAATATCTAGAATCACTTTTGACAACTCATTACTTAACCAGTATAATAAATATAACGATATTTATATTTTATTTCATTAAATATATATAACGATTTAAATTAATATTATATATATTTATACGCGTATTATACATACATAGTTTTTTATACTTTTACTATACTTTAACTTTACCTTTACTTTACTTTTACTTTACTTTAACCTTAATAATTCATACTTTAATAATTCACTTTAATAATTCATACTTTAATAATTCACTTTAATAATTCACTTTAATAATTCATACTTTAATAATTCACTTTAATAATTCATACTTTAATAATTCACTTTAATAATTTATATTTTAATAATTTACTTTTATAATTCAAAAATCTATTATAAATAGAATTCAATAGGTTTCATTATTTCATAGAAACTTGAAAATATATTTCTCTAAACTCTCTCAATTGATATATATATATATATATATATATATATATATATATATATATATATATATATATATATATATATATATATATATTTGCTCTGTATTATTCAAGATATTATTAGTATACATAAAATATTACGACGGAGTGCTGTCCGAGTGATTTCAAAATAGTTTTTTTGAATGAGTCGAAGCTAAGAAAATTATGGGTTATAGCTATGGAGGTGATGGGTATGGTTCATGGGTATGCTCGTGAGGTCAATCTAGTGTTTATCATCTCCGTTGCGTCTACGTACTTTTCTGCAATATTGAATCTCAATATTGATACGTTCGTGAATCCGAGGCCAACCTTGCACTTATTAAATGACGTTATATGTATTTTTACTACGAAATACAGTATTGTGAGTTTCATTTGCTCCTTTATATATATATTTTTGGGACTGAGAATACATGCGCTGTTTTTATAAATGTTTTACGAAATAGGCACAAGTACTAAAACTAATTCTACGTGGGTTTAAACCAGAAATATACCCTTAGCTTGGTAACATTAAACTACTTGTCTATGTACGGTAGGCGCGAATCCTAAAGATAGATCTATTGGGCCTGACAAACCCCATCCTGACTATGGGATGCTTTAGTACTTCGAGGTTATTTTAAACACACCTGATCTGGTGTACTTCAGAGGGTAAAACATGAATGTTAAGGCTTGTTACCGGGTGCCTACAACTTATAGAATACTTTTATACACTTGCGAGTGTACATATATTTATAAACGGAAATCTTGTGGTCTATTAATATATTGAAATGATTGTTATGATAAACCTGTGAACTCACCAACCTTTTGGTTGACACTTTAAAGTATGTTTATTCTCAGGTATTAAAGAAATCTTCCGCTTTGCATTAGCTCATTTTAAGGATATTACTTGGAGTCATTCATGACATATTTTGAAAGACGTTGCATTCGAGTCATTGAGTTCATCAAAATTATTATTAAGCCAATTATAGTTGGATGTATTATGAAATGGTGTGCATGCCGTCAACTTTCGTTGTAAAGAAATTTGTCTTTTAAAAACGAATGCAATGTTTGTAAAATGTATCATATAGAGGTCAAATACCTCGCGATGTAATCAACTATTGTGAATCGTTTATAATGTATATGAACGGGTCTTTTCAGTTCAATGGTAATGAACGTATTAAAAATGAGTTTTCAGAAAACAAATCGGTTTGTAATTTTGATCAAACTATTTTCTCGTTCAAGCTCGAGTTTAGATATCATCGAATTCCATGAGTTTGTAATTCTCAATCTTTAAAGTCAATCTCAAGGATTGAGTAATATCAGGCTTAAAAGCTGATTTTTAATCTTTAAGGAGATTATCCTTTCTAGGGGTCTGATTCATTAGTCTTATCAAGCTAATTTTCACGGCGCCCTCCCCATTTTACGAGACAGATCCTCTCATGGTTAGGATAAGTCTGACCACTTGGCGACCCTGTTTGATGCTGAGGTCCGTGGATTTTCAGCTGATTTTCGAGAAAACTTTTCAATGCTTTTCGTAGACTCTACAACTGGTCTGGATGACAACTTCCTGACCTAAATCAAGAAGCGCATTTCTTTTTCGGAAGACTTTACTTCCTTTTTTAATGATGGAATTAATTCATCGTGTAGATCCATCTTTTCTTTTATCTTTATTATAATATTACGGGTAAAACAGTTAATTTAGTCCAAAATAAAAGCACCTGCAATAAACTTTACAGAAACATGTGATAGATAGTTTTATTGAATAACTTGGTACATTCTCCCCACACTTAGTTTTTTTCTTTGCCTTTTTATTCTCCTTTATTCCATTTTAAATGAATTCAAACGTTTTAGGGTGTTTCTCAATTTATGTCCTTTCCGAGGTAACGATAATTTCGGTATTAACACCTAGTTTTCATCGTTCATAAATATGTATAAACATGATTTAACCCTTCCCCACACTTGAGATCTTGCAATGCCCTCATTTGCAAGAAATCAGTAAAAATTTAAATTCATGAGAGAGATTAGTGTAGAAAAATGATTAAAAATACCGAGTTTGCAAACCTATTGTTTTATATCACATTTGATATTTTATGTCTTGTCGTTAAAATTAGTAGCTTTTGCTGAACATAATGCCAGTTTTTGAAAGTGTGCTATTTTACCCTATTTTGTACATAATATAAACTACAAACAAATATATACATAATATTTTTTTTATAAAACCTTTATTTATTAAAATAATTTAAATGAATAATTTTTAATATTTTGTTTCCTTTTACTTTAGGTAGAGGTAGTTTCGGCACGTTTACCTAGTTCGTCCCTCGACAAAATTTTAAAATTTATCATTTTAGTGATTGTTTTAAAAGCAAAGATTTTCGGGGGGTTTTTTTTTAAATGTTTTTGGCATACTTTAGATCAATAAGATTAAAAATAATGATAACAAAATTTCTCGTCCCGCCCTTAGGTAAAGCAATTTCGGTTCAAAGACCTAGTCTTCAACTTACGATGAATTTTGGAAATCAATTTTTAACTTAATGAAATAAAGTAAATTTTTATTTTTAAATTCACACCAAACTTAAATTTAAAATGCATTAAAAAAAATTCATATAAATATCATTAGTATTTTTAATTTTACAAACTTATATTAAAAATAATAGTTTTTAGAATATTTACAAACTTAAATATATTGATTTTAAAAATTTACAATATTAATTTTAAAAACATGTAAAAATAAAATTAAAAATCTTTTTGGTCTTTTATCCCACTTTAATCAATCAAATATTATCAAAAATATACGCCCCTATTTTGGGTAAAGCAATTTCGGTTCCATAACATAGTTTTACTCATGACGAATTTTTGAAATATTTTGGATTGATTGATTAAAGATATTTATACCTTATGAATAAACGGTAAATTTCGCAGTGATGTCATAAATTTTTGTATGATATCAATAATTTCGGTTACGCATACCTAATTTTATTGAATACCAATTTAATACTTTATAGCGAACGATTCAGCGTTTATTATCAAAAGGTTAAAAGCAATAAATAAAAACAAATAAAAACTGTACATACTTACCTGTGAGATAGAATTCTCAGTGACCTGCTTTAGCCCACTCATAATATATTCGGACTAATTGGTTTTCCATAGCTACATAGGCGTAACCTCGAGCATTCAATTATTTTTCTTCTAAACATATGAATAGTCCTTCTCTGCATAAAGTAACGAACTCGGTATTGGAATATGTCTGATTCATCGAGCATTTTCCTTCGTGTGACCATTTTCCGCATTTGTGACATCTTTCAAGGTGTCGTGCTCTTCTTTTCGCTGCAGATTTTGATTTTCCTTTACCAAAATGTAACTTATTATGATCGTTCCTGAGTTCTTTTCTTACTCCGTCCAATTTGGCTCTTATTACTGACACCAGGTCACTCGGAAGGGTGTCATTATTACGTTCAGTAATCAAAGCGTGTAGCATTAGACCATGGTTTAAATCAAAGGAATTCTTCATCTCGTAAAACCTAAATAAAAATAAAAATTCAGAATAGGGGGAAAAGACTAGTTCTTTAGGGTCTGCTAGAGAAAGACCATTCGGATTCCATTCTCGATAACTACATGAAAACAGAATATCTAATTCTAACAGAAATACATATTACCCTAAAAAGATTCGAAATTGTAGTTAACTTCATTGTCAACTTCCATCGGACTATCTATGTAATGTTTAACTCTGTGACCATTAACCTTAAATTCAATCCCATTTGAATTTATTAATTCTATTGTTCCGTACGGGAAAACTCTTTTGACTATGAATGGTCCAGACCATCTTGATTTCAATTTTCCAGGAAATAGCTTGAATCTTGAATTAAAAAGAAGAACTCTGTCTCCTTCTTTAAATTCTTTTGAACTTCTGATTCTTTTATCATGCCATTTCTTCGTTCTTTCTTTATAGATTAACGAATTTTCGTATGCTTCATGTCTTAATTCTTCTAATTCGTTTAATTGACTTAAACGTAGACGTCCGGCTTCATGTAAATCAAGATTACATGTCTTCAAAGCCCAAAATGCTTTGTGCTCAATTTCTACTGGAAGATGACATGCTTTTTCGTAAACGAGTTTAAAAGGTGTGGTTCCAATTGGAGTTTTGTAGGCTGTTCTAAAAGCCTAGAGTGCATCCTCCAATTTCATGGACCATTCCTTCGGATTTGATCCTACGGTTTTCTCTAAAATACGTTTTAAAGCTCGGTTGGTATTTTCAACTTGTCCACTTGTTTGTGGATGATAAGCGGTGGAGATTTTATGAGTTACTCCTTATCTTTTGAGAACTTTCTCAAGTTGATTATTACAAAAATGAGTACCCCGATCACTTATTAAAGCTTTCGGTGTTCCAAACCTAGCAAAAAGACGTTTTAAGAAGTTGACTACAACTCGTGCATCGTTAGTTGGGAGAGCTTGTGCTTCCGCCCATTTAGATACATAATCAATGGCAACGAGAATATAGAGACTATTATGAGATTTTAGAAATGGACCCATAAAGTCAATACCCCAAACGTCAAATACTTCACATACTAGAATGACATTTTGTGGCATTTCATCACGTTGACTTATTTTTTCGGCCCTTTGACAAGCATCACAGGATTTGCAAAGAAGGTGTGCATCTTTGAAAATTGTAGGCCAATAGAATCCAGCATCGTAAACTTTTCTTGTTGTGAGTTGAGGCCCATAATGCCCTCCTGTTGGTCCTGTGTGACAATGGTTCAAGATTTGACTGGCTTCATCCCCAAATACACATCGGCGTATTATTCCATCGGGACAACTTTTAAACAAATGTGGATCTTCCCAGAAATAGTGTTTTATATCACTAAAGAATTTTTTTCATTTTTGTTACGATAATCCTTTTTCAAGGAATCTACATACTAAGTAGTTTGCATAGTCTGCAAACCATGGAATTTCATTATAATCGATTTTCAAGAGATATTCATCAAGAAAGTTATCTTGTATGGCCGATTCATTTATCTCGAATTTCAATATCGAATTCTTGTAAGAGTAAGATCCAACAGATTAATCTTGGTTTAGCATCTTGTTTTGAAAATAGGTATCTAAGAGCAGAATGATCGGTATAGACCATCGTTTTAGCTAGAATGAGATATGAACGAAATTTGTCAAAAGTAAAGACAATGGCAAGGAGTTCTTTTTCAGTAGTTGTGTAATTTGTTTGTGCTCCTTGTAATCTCTTACTAGCATAATAAATAGGTTGAAATCGTTTTTCAATCCTTTGTCCTAAAACGGCTTTCATTACAAAATCACTTGCATCGCACATAAGTTCAAACGGTAGATTCCAATTTGGAGTTATCATGATTGGCGCATTAGTGAGTTTCTCTTTAAGAATATTAAAAGATTTGATGCATTCATATGAAAAGATAAATGGAGCATATTTTTCAAGGAGTTTGTTCATAGGAGTGACAATTTTAGAAAAATCTTTTATGAAACGTCGGTAAAAACCGGCATGCCCTAGAAAAATCCTAACTCCTCTAACATTAGTGGGATGTGGAAGTTTAGCAATTACATCTACTTTAGCTCTATCCACTTCAATTCCTTCCTTTGAAATTTTATGACCAAGAACGATGCCTTCTTTAACCATGAAATGGCATTTCTCCCAATTAAGTACTAGATTTGATTGCTCGCATCTAATAAGAATTCGTTCAAGATTAACTAGACATGATTCAAATGTATCACCGAAGAGAGAAAAGTCATCCATGAAAACTTCCATGCATTCTTCTATCATGTCGTGAAAAATCGCCATCATGCACCTTTGAAAGGTTGCAGGGGCATTGCAAAGTCCAAATGGCATGCGTTTGTAAGCAAAAGTACCATAAGGGCACGTGAACGTGGTTTTCTCTTGATCCTCGGGTGTGATTGGAATTTGAAAATATCCATAGAAACCGTCAAGAAAACAATAGTAACTGTTTCCGGCTAATCTTTCTAACATTTGATCAATGAAAGGTAAGGGAAAGTGATCTTTTCTGGTGGTGTCATTTAATTTTCTATAATCAATACAAACACGCCATCCTGTTATAGTCCTAGTAGGAATAAGCTCATTTTTTCATTTGTGATGACAGTCATGCCACCCTTCTTAGGTACGCATTGAACTGGGCTTACCCATGGACTATCAGAAATTGGATAAATTAAACCTGCATCTAGCAGTTTAATTATTTCTTTCTTAACAACATCTTGCATATTTGGATTTAGTCTTCATTAATGTTGCACATAGGTTTTATGATCTTCTTCCATAAGGATTTTATGTGTGCAATACGAAGGACTTATTCCTTTAATGTCATGAATCTTCCATGCAATAGCTGGTTTTTGAGCTTTTAGCACAGAAATGAGTTGAGATTTTTCATTTTCAGTAAGAGAAGACGATATTATTACAGGTAATTCATATTCACCATGTAAATAAGCATATTCCAAATGGTTTGGAAGTGGCTTTAACTCTAATGTCGGTGGTTCTTCTATCAATGATTTGTATCGATATCTGTCTTCCTCTTTTAGCATTTGAAGTTCTTCTGTTGTTGGTTCATAATTATTATCCATGAGTGTAGCTAACATTTCAACTTCATCAATTGGTTCAGTTCCTTCTCCTAAAGAACATTCTCCTGTTCCTTGTAATTCTGGAAATTCTTCTAACAATTCTGCATGTGAATCTATAGTTTGAATATAATAACATGTATCATCTGCAGATTGCGGTTGTTGCATGGCTCTATCAATAGAAAAGGTAACACTCTCGTCCTCTATACTTAGGGTCAGTTTCTTATCAAACACGTCTATTATTGCTTTGGCCGTGTTTAAGAATGGTCTTCCTAATATGAGAGGAACTCGAGAATCTTCTTCCATATCCAGAATAACAAAATCTACTGGAAATACTAAAGTACCAACTTTAACTAGCATGTTCTCCATTATCCCTCTAGGATACTTTACTGATCGATCGGCTAGTTGTATACTTATTTGTGTTGGTTTCAATTCTTCAAGGTCTAGTTTAGTATATAATGAATACGGAATTAAATTTATACTAGCACCTAAATCTGCCAATGCTTCTATTGAACTAAGACTACCCAGAAAATATGGAATTGTGAAACTTCCTGGATCAGATAATTTTTCTGGTATCTTATTCAACAGTACTGCAGAACAATTAGCATTCATGAGTTCTTCCATTTTCTTTCTATTTGTGATTAAATCTTTCAAGAATTTAGCATATCTAGGCATTCCTGAAATCACATCAATGAAAGGAAGATTGACATTTATCTGTTTAAACATATCCAAGAATTTGGATTGCTTGGCTTCAAGTCTTTCTTTTCTCATTTTACTCGGGTAAGGAAGTGGTGGTTGGTATGGTTTAACATAAGGTTTAGCTTTAACTGTGTTATCTTCATTAACCGTTTCAACTACAGGTTCCGTTTCCTTATCTTGCTCAGGTTGTGGTTCTTGTGGAGTAGGAATAGCTTCATCAGAAATTATAGGTATTTCAGGTATTTCAGGTGGTTTAAGTGTAATACCACTTCTTGTGGTAATGGCTTTAGCTGTTTCATTCCGGGGGTTAGCATTTGTATGACTAGGTAGACTTCCCGGTTTTCTTTCACCTATTAACCTTGCTAGGTTGCTCACTTCTTGTTTCAAATTTTGAATAGAAGTTTGTTGATTTCTAAATGCTTGAGCATTTTGTTCATTCGTTTGTTTCTGAGATGTGAAAAACTGCGTTTGGGATTCAACTAGCTTCGACATCATATCTTCTAAATTTGGTTTTTTATCATCAGTTTGTGGTGGTTTGTTTTGAAAAATAGGTCTTTTCTGATTGTAAGTATTATTAGATACTTGTTGATTGCTAGGACCTTGTTGATTGTTGTATGGAACATTTCAGTTATAATTCTGATTTTGATTGTAGATTGGTCTTGGCGGTTGATAATTATTCTGATAATTATTTCCAGGCCTTTGGTTCATTTATGAAACATTCTCTCTTTGTTCAATCGTTTGTTCAATACTGAGACAATCTTTTGTCAAATGTGGTCCTCCACACTGCTCACAACTAATTCGTATTGAGTGAATATCCTTAGTCATCTTTTCCATTCGTCTCTCGACAACATCTATCTTTGCAGAAATGGAATCAAAGTCATGGCTAGAATCGGCTCTAGCCGCTTTAGATGATCTAACGATATCTTTTTCTTGGTGCCACTCATGTGAGTGGGATGCTGTGTTATCAATAATTTTTTAAGCTTCAGTTGCGGTTTTCTTCATTATGGAACCACCAGCTGCTATATCGATGTCTTTTCGTGTAGTGATGTCGCATCCTTGGTAGAATATTTGTACTATTTGATAAGTGTCTAAACCATGTTGCGGACATCCTCTTAACAACTTTCTTAATCTTGTCCACGCCTCATATAGAGTTTCATTTGGCTTTTGTGTGAACGTAACAATTTCTCCTTGAAATCTCACGGCTTTAGATGCCGGAAAGAATTGTTTAAGAAAATATTTAACTAAAACATCCCATGTATCAATCGCCCCTTCAGGTAAAGATTCTAACCAATCTTTGGCTTCTCCCTTTAAAGTCCAGGGAAATAACATGAGATAGATCTGTTCATCCTCCACTTCCCTTATTTTAAATAGAGTACAAATCCTATTAAAGGTTCGAAGATGTTCGTTTGGATCTTCCTTCGGCGCACCACTAAATTGGCATTGATTAGTTACCATGTGTAGGATTTTCCCTTTGATTTCATAATCTGGCGCATTAATGTCTGGTTGAGTAATTGCGTGACCTTGGCCAGTGCGTTTAGCTCTCATTCGGTCTTCCATACTTAGAGGTTCCAGATTTTCCATGATTGAGTTTGTTGAATATGAATCACTAAAGGATTCTGACTTAATGGTTTCTTCCTCGACAATCTCTGGATGAGTGATTTGTGGTTCAGGAGGAATGATTAGTGGTTCAGGATCTCTGAATTGTCCTTGAATATCCTCCGGATTCTCAATTGTGAGGTCGGGTTCAAAAAATGGATTATCGGAAATTTGAATTGGAGTACTTGGTCGACTTGATGACGATTCTAAAGAAAAATCAACGGCGACAATATTGGCTTGATGTCTTGATCGAGTTACAGGTGGTGAACGTATAAAAGGTGGTGAACGTTTTGCTCGGTGCATTCACTGAATATCCTATTAGTTATAAAAGATAAAAATTATATAAGTTATTAAATTAATAGACTTTTCTGATTTTGCCCACGTTTTGAATAGCCAATAGATGCAGCAGGTAGCCAGGACCCTTTAAATCGGAAGCCCACAACTCGCCACTAACAAATCCAACTATTACTACGAACCAGAAAATTTAGGATGTCTATCAATTTAACCACTTAAAATAATTTTTCGTTGAAATTTAAAGAAATTTTAGAGAAGAAAAAGAAAATTCTATGTCCTAAAAACTAGAGCGTCGAAAAATAAGAAAGAAAAAGAGCGCGTTGAAAAATGTCGAAAAATAAGAAAATTGTAGCGCGTCGAAAATTAAAAAGGGATTCTAAACGAAAAACGGGAATTACTTAAAAGGATACTAAAATTTTTACATGGCGTCGCAAAATTTTAAGGCACCTAAATATTAGTCTAAAGAAAAAAGCACTTAAGGGATTTTACGGCAAAGCCTAAAAATCTAAAAGTATATAAATAACTATGGCAAAACTAAACTTAATACTAAAAGTTGTGACTAGAGTCTAAAAATCTAAAGGTAATAAAACTTAAAATAAAAACTTTTTTTTATAGACAAAATCTTAAAAATATATATATATTTTTTAAATTTTTTAAAAAAAATATTTTAAAATTTTTTTAACGATTTTAAGATTTAAATTTTTTTTTACGAAATTAATATTTTTTTAAATTATTATTATTATTTTTTACGTTTTAATTTTTTTAAAATTTTTTTTTTTATATTTTTTTATATTTTTTTTTAAAAAAAACACGAGCTCCCCGGTAGCGGCGCCAAAAATACTTGATGTGCGTAGAGGTGTATACGAAATAGTTATATATTTATTATGAAAAACTATTAAATACGATACAATTTTACACAAGTTATTTATTTATTTATAGAGTGGATATACCTAAACCTTGCTACAACACTTATAAGCAGTGTACCTAATCGTATAGTAGTGTAGTTTTTAGTAAGTCCGATTCGTTCCACAGGGAGCTAGCCAAGTTTAACGCTATATTTTTAAAACTATATTTGTATAAATATAAATATATGTATATAAATATTATTATTATTATAAAAGGGGGTTTTTACCGTTTAATGACCGGTTTGTCGATTTTAAAACTTTAGTCGCAGTTAAAACCTAATGTAAAATATTATATATATAAAAGACTTAATTTAAAGCGTAAAGTAAATTACAATAATTAAAGTGCGATAAATTAAAATGCGAAAGATAAAATGACAATAAATAAAGTTGTGATAATTAAAAAGTATGATAATTAAAAGTGCAATTAAATAAAATGACAGTAAATAAAAGTGTGATAATTAAAAGTGCAATTAAATATGAAATAAAAGAATTATGCTTATTTAAACTTTCATAATCATGATGTTTGACGTGTTGATTTTAGTTTATTACCATGGGTTAATTGTCCTTTGTCCTGTATTATTCAATATGTCCATCTAGTTTTTGTCCATAACAGTCCATCAGTCATAATCAGTCATAAATATAAAGTGCGAGTGTCCTCGTCAAATTATCCTTATATCCGAAGTCAAATATTCCAACAAATTGGGGACACTATAATTACACAAATTTTCCTTGTATATAATTCACCCCTATTTTAATAAGTCCATTGACTATTAATCCATCCCCGTGTCCGGTTAAATGAACGATTATTAGTACTTATAAATATCCCGCCCATCGTGTCCGATCGAGGGTATATGGTTATTTATAGGTACGTCTAATTGTAAATCTTTATATTAAATTAACAAACTATCATTTAATTAAACAAATATAAAGCTCATTAATAGCCCATAGTATAATTTCCACAAGTGTCGTTCTTTTGTCCAAACCCCAATTATGGTACAAAGCCCAATTACCCCGTCTTTAATATTTAGCCCAACATCATGATTACTTCAATTTAAATAAGCATAATAATAACTTAGCTACGAGACATTAATTTAACAACAAAATTAAACATAACTTACAGTGGGTGTTATTAGCGTAGCGGTACACGGACAGAGTTTCGACTTACAAAACCTTAAAACATTCGACTAACCTAACCTTATTATTATTATCACTAACTTAAAATTAAAATTACAAATTGAGATTAATATTTGGAGTGATAATTGATACATATATATTATGTTTATAGAGTAGGAAATAGAAAAAGATGTCGATGCTTGTTCTCTGCATGTGGTATTTATAGCCATATAAATTACTGTACCAAGTTTAAAATTTAGTAAAGTTGAATAAATCAACTTGTTCATATGCACGTTCCTAATTCTCAATTTGTAAATTGAGATATTATTATATATTATTATTATTATATTATTATTATTATTATTATTATTATTATTATTATGAATTATTTAAATATTATATTATATTCTTGTGCATAGTTGACTTGTACTTTCAGCTTCGTTGCGTCGCGCGTTGAAAGTTGGTTCATGTCTCAGTTTCGGATTTTCGAACGCCTTTTCGTATGCTTAGATATGTAGTGACCCGAATTTTTCCATGTTTATATATATTAATTGAGATTGATATTTACATGATTAAATGTTTCCAACATGTTAAGCAATCAAACTTGTTAAGACTTGATTAATTGAAATAGGTTTCATATAGACAATTGACCACCCAAGTTGACCGGTGATTCACGAACGTTAAAACTTGTAAAAACTATATGATGACATATATATGGTTATATATATAGTTAACATTATATTATGATAATTAATGAGACGTCCCGTCCCAATCCATAGGGACGAATACAATAACATATGATTACATCGCGAGGTATTTGACCTCTATATGATACATTTTACAAACATTGCATTCGTTTTAAAAGACAAACTTTCATTTACATCGAAAGTTGACAGGTATGCATACCATTTCATAATATCCAAACTATAAATGACCTAATCTGTCATTTACTTAATAATAATCTCTAATGAACCTCAACGACTCGAATACAACGTCTTTTGAAATATGACATGAATGACTCCAAGTAATATCTTTAAAATGAGCTAATGCACAGCGGAAGATTTCTTTCATACCTGAGAATAAACATGCTTTAAAGTGTCAACCAAAAGGTTGGTGAGTTCATTAGTTTAACTTAAACAATCGTTTCCATCATTTTAATAGACCACAAGATTTCAGATTTCCATTTCTCATAAACATACGTCCCATGCATAGAGACAAAAATATCATTCATATGGATTGAACACCTGGTAACCGACATTAGCAATATGCATATATAAGAATATCCCCATCATTCCGGGATCCTCCTTCGGACATGATATAAATTTCGAAGTACTAAAACATCCGGTACTTTGGATGGGGCTTGTTGGGCCCGATAGATCTATCTTTAGGATTCGCGTCAATTAGGGTGTCTGTTCCCTAATTCTTAGATTACCAGACTTAATAAAAAGGGGCATATTCGACTTCGATAATCCAACCATAGAATGTAGTTTCACGTACTTGTGTCAATTTCGTAAAACAGTTACAAAAGTTGCGCATGTATTCTCAGCCCAAAAATATAAAGGGTAAAAAGGCAAATGAAACTCACCATACTGTATTTTGTAGTAAAAATACATATAACATCATTGAACAAGTGTAGGGTTGGCCTCGGATTCACGAACCTATATTAATTATATATATTTATATGACGGTCAATATTTGTCTAACAATTTAGGCCAAGTCATAGTGTACCACAATCCTAATGCTCGAGTCAGACTCAACAGTATAGTAACATGTTATATTATTCATGTTTAGTTAAAATTCTAGTAAAAGGTGACGTGTGAAACAACGTATCACAAATGGTTTCATAATCATAAAATATAGTATTTTAGTTTTTAGAGAAAGTCAATACAAAAATATTAACTGAAAAGTTAACGGAAAAGTCAAAGTTCAAGGTCAAAAGTCAAAGATTAAAGTCAAAAGTCAAAGGTTAAAGTAAAAACGAGGTCGCATGCAAAAATACAATAACTTATACAAAAATGATTTTTCTGTCAAACATGACTAAACGACCACTTCAGCGATTTTTAGAAAAATTATCGGAACTCCGATTGATAAACGGCCAAAGATAAAAGTTACATATTACCAAAAAGATTAAGCATAAATTTTTTTACAGAAGTAAACTAAACCTAGACAACTCGTAGTTGCCAACGCGGTTTCGGCGTTTCAAAGTTAATTTTTCAGCTTTAATAAATTTACAAAAGTGACCGAGTAGCCTACTTTGGAGATTTTTAGAAAATTCCTCGAAACTCGAATTGGCAAACGGTCAAAGCCTTCAAATTCTCGTTACCACAAAGATATAACATGATTTTTGGCAAAAGTAAACACACATCAGGCCGACCATGACAACTGATACAAAACTGACATTTTTAATCAAAAGTTTCAGCTCTTTTTAGAATTTTAAAATGTGACCATACAGTCAACTTTGACGATTTTTAGAAAAATCGTCGAGACTCGAATTGACAAACGGCCAGAGTCGTTTATTAGACCTTACAGCAAAGAACTCAGTGGTATTTTTGTTTTAATCTGAAACAACGCAGATCAGCGAGAATTTCAGTTTCCGTTTCGACGTTTCAACAAAATTTACAAAACTTCTTTTATCCATAACTTGACAACCGTTCAACGAAACGAGACGTGCTTTATATGAAAATTCATCTACTCAACGAGTAGAATCTAAATAACCACTTTTTATTACCCAGAAAATTAGTTCACTAATTATCATTAGCAATCTTAATTACGAAATTAATTGTTTAATTCATAACTTTCTAACCGTTCATCGAATTCATTCGATATCTAAATGAAAAGTTCTTAATTTTTCACTAGCTTTCCAATGACATGCATATCTTATACCTTATTTCATCCCTAGTATAACAACCTTTAAGATTCAACATAACCTATCTAAGGGCAATATCAAATGTACAAATATGCATAATCCTATTTTCTCGAGCACTAGTCAGGGATACACTATTAGTATGTAAAAATTAAATTATGAGTACTCACGTATCAATATTGAGATTCAATATTGCAGGAAAGTACGTAGACGCAACGGAGATGATAAACACTAAATTGACCCCATGAGTATACCCATGAACCATACCCATCACCTCCATAGCTATAACCCATAATTTCCTTAGCCCTATCCTACTCAAAAAAATTCATTTCTGAGAGCACGCGGGCAGAACCTCGTCGTAGTATTTTATGTAATACAAATAATACTACTAGTAATAAAAATAAGATTAATAATAATAATAGTTTTAATCTCTATAATAATAATAATTATTATTATAATTATTATAAATATAATATGTATATAGAGAGAGTTTTGAGAGACCGAAGAGTAAAATGAATTCGGGAGCAAATATATCGAACTTATAGCATTTTAGCCAACACTCGCATGATCATGTTTTCAGCTGTTATGCATTGAAATTCCTGGCCGACACTCCATCCTTATATTACATATGTTATATAGATTTATAATTTATTTAATATATATTATATTTAATCTTTAGAATTAATTAAATATTATATTATATTTACGCTCATGGAAAAATTATAATTTTTACAAAAATGACACGGGCGTGATCTCACAACTCATGTACCACTTTCAGTTTTTCGGGCGCACTTTCGTACGATTAGGAAATTAGTCTTTTACGTTACGCGACGTGTACCTTTATCAATAATTTGACTTACTCATCAATAAATTACCTTATAAAAAAATGTAACTTATAAAATTGAGCGTTGTGGTCATTTACTTTTATAAATCAGTGACTCGTTGTTTATCAAAATATTTTATTTTAAATTAAACGTTTTGTGACATGTACCTTTATTATTAACTAGACTTAAATTAATTAAAAACTAACCCACTCAAAGTGTAACTTAATCTTTTGAGTGTTTTGGTCATTTCCTTTTATAAATCGACGTCTCGTTATATAACAAAATATATATTTAATCTTATTAGTTTGAATCAAAACGTTTTATGACTAAAATAAAATATATGTACATTTAAAATTTATAAACTTATACATAATGCATTTGTTTGAACTATTTATCTAATAATATAATATTTCAGTTTTCAAAATTAATTAAATTTCAAAGACCAATATATATATATATATATATATATATATATATATATATATATATATATATATATATATATATATATATATATATATATATATAACATTAAAATCGTGTGAATACAAGATATTGTTATATCACCTAACGGTTATGCTCGAAAACTTAATCTGATATAACTTATTTATGCGCCAACCTTTACTTTAATTTCTCAAAGGCTCTAGTTAAAATATCTAATTATAGATCGAATCAATGAACAAGGGTTACTATCTTTTACCTAACTAATATATCTAACATACATAATCACGTTCTATATACATTGCAAGTTATCAACCAAGTGTTATAAAATTCAACCCTCCACCAACCTTTGACTAATCCTCGATAAGAACACTGTCATTCTTGCATGCGTATCATTTCACTAAATTTCCGAATACCGTTAAAAAAGTAAGGGTTTCCTAATTCAAAGTGGACCTCATAACATAGACTCATAATCATAGTTCAATGTATCCGATAAATTAATCATTTGATATTATCTTTTAATCTCGTCGATAAACTTACATCGAACAAATACGTTCGTATAAAGTATTATTCAATCAATACCTTGATAACATTTCCAACCTCATTAGATAGATCTCATAGCTTATATTCATATTAACTAATCCGTTCAATGTTTCATTAATATATTTCAATTTCATAATCACACCTATGAATACGTATATATCTTTATTTACACATAATTGTTCGTGAATCATCGGGCATGGTCAAAGAGTATTTGATTACAGAAATATAGTTTCAAAACTTTCGAGACTCAACATTACAGATTTTGCTTATCGTGTCGGATATATATAAAGATTAAAGTTTAAATTTGATCGGAAATTTCCGGGTCATCACATTACCTACCCGTTAAAAGAAATTTCGTCCCGAAATTTGATCGAGGTCGTCATGGCTAACTAATAAAATGTTTTCATGACGAATATGAATCGATAATAGAGTTTTATCATAATTGAGTGATATAGATAAAACGATTTGTTTTTGTGAAGAGCACGAATGAAGCTATCACCTAAGAGTGAAAATGAATAAATGCAGGTTTGACCTAACAGGTGGCGTAGTCAAGATTGATTTCCGAAATTTAAGGAATTTAGAAGAAGATCTCCATAATAAAATTTGATTCGTCGGTAATTAAGGAGATTAGGATCCTTTTTGGTTATACGCGATAATCTGCTTTGATTGCTCTGTCTATAAATCCACCCCTTCATTTCCTTACAACTCACAGCTTCTATTCTTTCTTCCTCAATTCATACTTTAAAGTATTCATTAATATGCTCCATCCCATCCTGATCCTTGATATCCTCTTAACTTTCATTTCTGTCATTCTTCTTTTTAATCTGCCACCAGAAGAATCTATTTACTTCTACTATACTCTTGGGTTTATAGTGTTTCTAGTTCTCCCATGTCTTTACATTGCTATATGCATCGATATATACGGGTTGTAATTTCTGGGTTGTTGTTAGATTTTACACCTTCCCTTATATTTCGATGTCCCTGCTTCTGTCTTCTATAGTCATCGTCATCCATAGTTAATGCTCTCTTCTATTTGCTGCGGTTTATACCCCGAATTTCTATTTCGGAGCTTTGTCCTTTCGTTTCTTCTTCTTACGATTAAATAGCTCTCGTAATGGTCCGGAATTCGTATGTATGGATTTCAGAAGGAATATAGTAATTGTTCTAAGAAGGAAAGGGCAATGGTAAATCCCGATTTGTTAAATTACCAGAATACCCTGAAAAAGACCGAATCATCAAGAAATAGTTCCTTCATATGTTTAGAGATTAAGTAGAATGTAAGAGTCGTGTAAATGGTACATGATGACGGTATATTCTGTGAATCATCACGTCCATTAGAAACTTAGCATGAATTATTGTAATATAATGACGTTGATCAAGTGTCATTATATTATACTAACCCATGCATCAGTTCCCAACACTACTTCAAAAACATTCATATTTGAATTTTTCAGAATTTAGAAACTAACACAGTTTCTTTTATGTTGCAGATATTACGGAGAGATAAATGATCTCATATAAGAATAGTCGTGATAATATTTCCAGAAATATGGAGAATATGTATAATGGAAGATACGAAGATACCTTATAATATTTAAGGTAAGATGATGATGAAGAATATCTGTCTGTGAAGGTTTAGGATAAGGAGTAACATGTTTGCTAAGAATTTCAGCAGGCACTAAATCATTTGAATCCTTTGAAGGCAGATTTAGTCTCTGTGTTTTGTCTACGGCTTCCTTCATACTTTGCTCAATTCGTTTTTCAGTATCAAATCCTTTCTTTTTCTGAGCTTTACCAACTCACTATCTTCTATCATCAAACTTTTGGCCGTTTAGACCATCTACCATTTTTATGTTTCCTCTGCATTTAATGCTATAAAATCTGAATCACTGGTTATCAATCCGAGGTGGGTTTAGAGGAATCTTGTTTTAGATGATTAAACGCTGGGGGTAATATGGTGGAATATGAAAGATTCTCCAGTAATAATATCGAAAGGGCAACGTATCTATCGGGGTTATAATAAGACTGGTCCGACTGAAAAATCGAAGTTGACTTGCTGGAGCTGTGACAAAATTGGCTAATTTGAAAAGAAATCGAAATGTTGTTTTTGCTAATAAATGATAAAGAATTCGACGCAGGTACATGTTAGATTATAACTTTGGTTTCGAGAGTTTTTCAGGTACAAAACTTCGGGTAACATGTGGTTGGATCATCATCTCAATTGTTTATTATTTGAAGTGTCTTCTAGAATTTCGAAGGGTTTTAAATGCAGATTGTCATAGTCAATATCCAAATGATGGAATTGTCCTGACTCCCGAATGATTTTCATATCCATCTGAGTGTTACGATTAAAAGTGATGTTCTATCAAAGTTTTGAATTCAAAGTATAGCTTTGAAAAATGTAAGGATCTAAGAATAATGATTTCGGTTGTATCTCGAGTTAAATTCTGAAATTCCCAAAATCAGAGCATGTAATTAGATTCGAATGAGTATGGTTGTTTTGATTTCTATAGAAGAATGTATATTGGTTTAGTTGATGATTAATTGTGATTTTATATATCTCTCGGGTATTACCTACCCGTTAAAAAAAATTCACAAATAATATTTTGAACAAGAATTCTCATTACAATCTTTATGAAAATACATGTGGGTATATTTTCTTCAGATGTAGTACAGATTCAATGAGTTAATATCATACTAAGCTCATTTGATTTTCAGATTGAATTAGAAATGAATTTTTCTCTAAAACATTAGAGATTACATATTCTTTGCGGAGTATTTCACTAATGTAATCAATGCTTCAATATTTATATGTATTTCCTTAGTGAATCATGCTGATGCTCATAGAACTCTTGCTAACTTCGCAAGATACGAATATTGTTTTCCCGTAAATTTCGGGTATATCGAAGATGAAAGTGTATAATCAAACATGTTATTGAATTATATACTTGATTTATTATGAAATAAAATTCATTGAGTTGAAGCAGAGATTGTGGTTAACAATGATTAAGTTGTTAACGAAGAATATACATCGTAGCAAATTAGTAATATGAATTAACCAGATAGTTAAGTTCCATACATAATAGCTTAGTACAGAAAGATTTATTATGGTTAAAAAAAATATTTATATTTATATATATATATATATATATATATATATATATATATATATATATATATAGAATATACATATAAATTCTTTGGAGAGACTGAGTTAATACTTCATAACTCGTTGATACAATATACTCGTTATTGATTCGTAATGGTTTCCACAGTGATTCTTAAACTGGCGAAACTTGTGAGGTTGGAGGTGCTGACGATTCTAACAATGTTGACAGCATTGACTGTGTTGGTGAGGCTATTGGTACTGCTGATGCTGTTGGTAAAACAAGTCTAGCTTGTACCTTATGTACTAGTCTTGTTAGGGTTTCGGTTCTTCTCTCTATCATCTCTGTCCACTCATCTAGTTTTTGGTTAAGACTAAGATAGATAATCTCTAAAACTTTAGAGATTACATAATCACCACAGAATGTTTCTCCGATGAAGTTATGAATCAATACTTCATCGTTTGTTGTTGTTGGTACTCCTTGGTATCTTTGGTCCGTGTGACGTTGATATCCGATATACAGATTGGGATATTGAGGTGTGTGATGCGGATGTGATTGTTGGTGGTGGTAATGATCCTGTTGTTGATGGTGGTGCTGTTGATGCCGGTGATGCTGCTGGAGCTTATGGTTTAAGGCTTGCCATGTGGATGTTACTGGCGGTACCGGTTATGCTGCTGGTGCTGCTGATAATGTTTGTAACCTTCGCACCGTATTTTCCAAAGCCACCACCCGAGCACGAAGCTCGTTGACTTCTTCTATCACACCGGGATGGTCAGCAGTTCGGACGAGCGGATAGATATAATCTAGAATTTGGTGTAGTATATAATCATGACGAGATACTCTGGAAATGAGAGAGAAAATTGTTTCTCGAATAGGTTCGCCGGTAAGTGCTTCAGGTTCATTGCCAAGAGGGCAATGTGGTGGATGGAAGGGATCACCTTCTTCTTGTCGCCAATGATTGAGGAGGCTACGAACCCATCCCCATTTCATCCAGAATAGATGATGGCTGATTGGTTGATTCATTCCGGTCACACTGTTGTCAGAGCTCGAATGAAACTCCATATCGGAATAGCTGTCGTAATCTGAGGAGTTCGAACTGGTTGAGGGATCCATCTCGTATGATCAAGGGAATGAATTTTGGTATAAAATAGATTGTAGAATTTAGATTTGGTATTCCTCAATACATAATTTACATATGTATATATAATACCAAAATCCCATAGATTTCGGAGAATCTTTGAAAGATGTTAGTCAAAGTTCACAGTAATAAATACGCTAAGATATTAATTAGCAGATATGCTAAGATGTGAATTTCGTCTATACGCTGTTATGCAATAAATGCAGGAAAACGCGTCTAGACTTAAGATGATAAGCAGATAATTTCCTAAGGATGATAAGCAGATGATTTCCTACACAAAATGATAAGCAAAACTTTTGACATGCAGACACGGTCGAAGTCCAGACTCACTAATGCATCTTAACAACTAACAGTAAGACACACTAATGCAAGACCTGGTTCGCTAAGACCACCGCTCTGATACCACATGAGACGTCCCGTCCCAATCCATAGGGACGAATACAATAACATATGATTACATCGCGAGGTATTTGACCTCTATATGATACATTTTACAAACATTGCATTCGTTTTAAAAGACAAACTTTCATTTACATCGAAAGTTGACAGGTATGCATACCATTTCATAATATCCAAACTATAAATGACCTAATCTGTCATTTACTTAATAATAATCTCTAATGAACCTCAACGACTCGAATGCAACGTCTTTTGAAATATGGCATGAATACTCCAAGTAATATCTTTAAAATGAGCTAATGCATAGCGGAAGATTTCTTTCGTACCTGAGAATAAACATGCTTTAAAGTGTCAACCAAAAGGTTGGTGAGTTCATTAGTTTAACTTAAACAATCGTTTCCATCATTTTAATAGACCACAAGATTTCAGATTTCCATTTCTCATAAACATACGTCCCATGCATAGAGACAAAAATATCATTCATATGGATTGAACACCTGGTAACCGACATTAACAATATGCATATATAAGAATATCCCCATCATTCCGGGATCCTCCTTCGGACATGATATAAATTTCGAAGTACTAAAACATCCGGTACTTTGGATGGGGCTTGTTGGGCCCGATAGATCTATCTTTAGGATTCGCGTCAATTAGGGTGTCTGTTCCCTAATTCTTAGATTACCAGACTTAATAAAAAGGGGCATATTCGACTTCGATAATCCAACCATAGAATGTAGTTTCACGTACTTGTGTCAATTTCGTAAAACAGTTATAAAAGTTGCGCATGTATTCTCAGCCCAAAAATATAAAGGGTAAAAAGGCAAATGAAACTCACCATACTGTATTTTGTAGTAAAAATACATATAACATCATTGAACAAGTGTAGGGTTGGCCTCGGATTCACGAACCTATATTAATTATATATATTTATATGACGGTCAATATTTGTCTAACAATTTAGGCCAAGTCATAGTGTACCACAATCCTAATGCTCGAGTCAGACTCAACAGTATAGTAACATGTTATATTATTCATGTTTAGTTAAAATTCTAGTAAAAGGTGACGTGTGAAACAACGTATCACAAATGGTTTCATAATCATAAAATATAGTATTTTAGTTTTTAGAGAAAGTCAATACAAAAATATTAACTGAAAAGTTAACGGAAAAGTCAAAGTTCAAGGTCAAAAGTCAAAGATTAAAGTCAAAAGTCAAAGGTTAAAGTAAAAACGAGGTCGCATGCAAAAATACAATAACTTATACAAAAATGATTTTTCGGTCAAACATGACTAAACGACCACTTCAGCGATTTTTAGAAAAATTATCGGAACTCCGATTGATAAACGGCCAAAGATAAAAGTTACATATTACCAAAAAGATTAAGCATAAATTTTTTACAGAAGTAAACTAAACCTAGACAACTCGTAGTTGCCAACGCGGTTTCGGCATTTCAAAGTTAATTTTTCAGCTTTAATAAATTTACAAAAGTGACCGAGTAGCCTACTTTGGAGATTTTTAGAAAATTCCTCGAAACTCGAATTGGCAAACGGTCAAAGCCTTCAAATTCTCGTTACCACAAAGATATAACATGATTTTTGGCAAAAGTAAACACACATCAGGCCGACCATGACAACTGATACAAAACTGACATTTTTAATCAAAAGTTTCAGCTCTTTTTAGAATTTTAAAATGTGACCATACAGTCAACTTTGACGATTTTTAGAAAAATCGTCGAGACTCGAATTGACAAACGGCCAGAGTCGTTTATTAGACCTTACAGCAAAGAACTCAGTGGTATTTTTGTTTTAATCTGAAACAACGCAGATCAGCAAGAATTTCAGTTTCCGTTTCGACGTTTCAACAAAATTTACAAAACTTCTTTTATCCATAACTTGAAAACCGTTCAACGAAACGAGACGTGCTTTATATGAAAATTCATCTACTCAACGAGTAGAATCTAAATAACCACTTTTTATTACCCAGAAAATTAGTTCACTAATTATCATTAGCAATCTTAATTACGAAATTAATTGTTTAATTCATAACTTTCTAACCGTTCATCGAATTCATTCGATATCTAAATGAAAAGTTCTTAATTTTTCACTAGCTTTCCAATGACATGCATATCTTATACCTTATTTCATCCCTAGTATAACAACCTTTAAGATTCAACATAACCTATCTAAGGGCAATATCAAATGTACAAATATGCATAATCCTATTTTCTCGAGCACTAGTCAGGGATATACTATTAGTATGTAAAAATTAAATTATGAGTACTCACGTATCAATATTGAGATTCAATATTGCAGGAAAGTACGTAGACGCAACGGAGATGATAAACACTAAATTGACCCCATGAGTATACCCATGAACCATACCCATCACCTCCATAGCTATAACCCATAATTTCCTTAGCCCTATCCTACTCAAAAAAATTCATTTCTGAGAGCACGCGGGCAGAACCTCGTCGTAGTATTTTATGTAATACAAATAATACTACTAGTAATAAAAATAAGATTAATAATAATAATAGTTTTAATCTCTATAATAATAATAATTATTATTATAATTATTATAAATATAATATGTATATAGAGAGAGTTTTGAGAGACCGAAGAGTAAAATGAATTCGGGAGCAAATATATCGAACTTATAGCATTTTAGCCAACACTCGCATGATCATGTTTCCAGCTGTTATGCATTGAAATTCCTGGCCGACACTCCATCCTTATATTACATATGTTATATAGATTTATAATTTATTTAATATATATTATATTTAATCTTTAGAATTAATTAAATATTATATTATATTTACGCTCATGGAAAAATTATAATTTTTACAAAAATGACACGGGCGTGATCTCACAACTCATGTACCACTTTCAGTTTTTCGGGCGCACTTTCGTACGATTAGGAAATTAGTCTTTTACGTTACGCGACGTGTACCTTTATCAATAATTTGACTTACTCATCAATAAATTACCTTATAAAAAAATGTAACTTATAAAATTGAGCGTTGTGGTCATTTACTTTTATAAATCAGTGACTCGTTGTTTATCAAAATATTTTATTTTAAATTAAACGTTTTGTGACATGTACCTTTATTATTAACTAGACTTAAATTAATTAAAAACTAACCCACTCAAAGTGTAACTTAATCTTTTGAGTGTTTTGGTCATTTCCTTTTATAAATCGACTTCTCGTTATATAACAAAATATATATTTAATCTTATTAGTTTGAATCAAAACGTTTTATGACTAAAATAAAATATATGTACATTTAAAATTTATAAACTTATACATAATGCATTTGTTTGAACTATTTATCTAATAATATAATATTTCAGTTTTCAAAATTAATTAAATTTCAAAGACCAATATATATATATATATATATATATATATATATATATATAACATTAAAATCGTGTGAATACAAGATATTGTTATATCACCTAACGGTTATGCTCGAAAACTTAATCTGATATAACTTATTTATGCGCCAACCTTTACTTTAATTTCTCAAAGGCTCTAGTTAAAATATCTAATTATAGATCGAATCAATGAACAAGGGTTACTATCTTTTACCTAACTAATATATCTAACATACATAATCACGTTCTATATACATTGCAAGTTATCAACCAAGTGTTATAAAATTCAACCCTCCACCAACCTTTGACTAATCCTCGATAAGAACACTGTCGTTCTTGCATGCGTATCATTTCACTAAATTTCCGAATACCGTTAAAAAGTAAGGGTTTCCTAATTCAAAGTGGACCTCATAACAGAGACTCATAATCATAGTTCAATGTATCCGATAATTTAATCATTTGATATTATCTTTTAATCTCGTCGATAAACTTACATCGAACAAATACGTTCGTATAAAGTATTATTCAATCAATACCTTGATAACATTTCCAACCTCATTAGATAGATCTCATAGCTTATATTCATATTAACTAATCCGTTCAATGTTTCATTAATATATTTCAATTTCATAATCACACCTATGAATACGTATATATCTTTATTTACACATAATTGTTCGTGAATCATCGGGCATGGTCAAAGAGTATTTGATTACAGAAATATAGTTTCAAAACTTTCGAGACTCAACATTACAGATTTTGCTTATCGTGTCGGATATATATAAAGATTAAAGTTTAAATTTGATCGAAAATTTCTGGGTCATCACAATTAAACATATCATTAAGTATATTAACAATGAACTACATATGTAAAAACAAGACTACTAACTTAATGATTTTGAAACGAGACATATATGTAACGATTATCGTTGTAACGACATTTAATGTATATATCATATTAAGAGATATTCGTACATCATAATATCATGATAATATAATAATTTAAAATCTCTTTTGATATTATAAACATTGGGTTAACAACATTTAACAAGATCGTTAACCTAAAGGTTTCAAAACAACATTTACATGTAACGACTAACGATGACTTAATGACTTAGTTAAAATGTATATACATGTAGTGTTTTAATATGTATTTATACACTTTTGAAAGACTTTAATACACTTATCAAAATACTTCTACTTAACAAAAATGCTTACAATTACATCCTCGTTCAGTTTCATCAACAATTCTACTCGTATGCACCCGTATTCGTACTCGTACAATACACAGCTTTTAGATGTATGTACTATTGGTATATACACTCCAATGATCAGCTCTTAGCAGCCCATGTGAGTCACCTAACACATGTGGGAACCATCATTTGGCAACTAGCATGAAATATCTCATAAAATTACAAAAATATGAGTAATCATTCATGACTTATTTACATGAAAACAAAATTACATATCCTTTATATCTAATCCATACACCAACGACCAAAAATACCTACAAACACTTTCATTCTTCAATTTTCTTCATCTAATTGATCTCTTTCAAGTTCTATCTTCAAGTTCTAAGTGTTCTTCATAAATTCCAAAAGTTCTAGTTTCATAAAATCAAGAATACTTTCAAGTTTGCTAGCTCACTTCCAATCTTGTAAGGTGATCATCCAACCTCAAGAAATCTTTGTTTCTTACAGTAGGTTATCATTCTAATACAAGGTAATAATCATATTCAAACTTTGGTTCAATTTCTATAACTATAACAATCTTATTTCAAGTGATGATCTTACTTGAACTTGTTTTCGTGTCATGATTCTGCTTCAAGAACTTCGAGCCATCCAAGGATCCATTGAAGCTAGATCCATTTTTCTCTTTTCCAGTAGGTTTATCCAAGGAAATTAAGGTAGTAATGATGTTCATAACATCATTCGATTCATACATATAAAGCTATCTTATTCGAAGGTTTAAACTTGTAATCACTAGAACATAGTTTAGTTAATTCTAAACTTGTTCGCAAACAAAAGTTAATCCTTCTAACTTGACTTTTAAAATCAACTAAACACATGTTCTATATCTATATGATATGCTAACTTAATGATTTAAAACCTGGAAACACGAAAAACACCGTAAAACCGGATTTACGCCGTCGTAGTAACACCGCGGGCTGTTTTGGGTTAGTTAATTAAAAACTATGATAAACTTTGATTTAAAAGTTGTTATTCTGGGAAAATGATTTTTATTATGAACATGAAACTATATCCAAAAATTATGGTTAAACTCAAAGTGGAAGTATGTTTTCTAAAATGGTCATCTAGACGTCGTTCTTTCGACTGAAATGACTACCTTTACAAAAACGACTTGTAACTTATTTTTCTGACTATAAACCTATACTTTTTCTGTTTAGATTCATAAAATAGAGTTCAATATGAAACCATAGCAATTTGATTCACTCAAAACGGATTTAAAATGAAGAAGTTATGAGTAAAACAAGATTGGATAATTTTTCTCATTTTAGCTACGTGAAAATTGGTAACAAATCTATTCCAACCATAACTTAATCAACTTGTATTGTATATTATGTAATCTTGAGATACCATACACACGCATACAATGTTTCGACCTATCATGTCGACACATCTATATATATTTCGGAACAACCATAGACACTCTATATGTGAATGTTGGAGTTAGCTATACAGGGTTGAGGTTGATTCCAAAATATATATAGTTTGAGTTGTGATCAATACTGAGATACGTATACACTGGGTCGTGGATTGATTCAAGATAATATTTATCGATTTATTTCTGTACATCTAACTGTGGACAACTAGTTGTAGGTTACTAACGAGGACAGCTGACTTAATAAACTTAAAACATCAAAATATATTAAAAGTGTTGTAAATATATTTTGAACATACTTTGATATATATGTATATATTGTTATAGGTTCGTGAATCAACCAGTGGCCAAGTCTTACTTCCCGACGAAGTAAAAATCTGTGAAAGTGAGTTATAGTCCCACTTTTAAAATCTAATATTTTTGGGATGAGAATACATGCAGGTTTTATAAATGATTTACAAAATAGACACAAGTACGTGAAACTACATTCTATGGTTGAATTATCGAAATCGAATATGCCCCTTTTTATTAAGTCTGGTAATCTAAGAATTAGGGAACAGACACCCTAATTGACGCGAATCCTAAAGATAGATCTATTGGGCCTAACAAACCCCATCCAAAGTACCGGATGCTTTAGTACTTCAAAATTTATATCATATCCGAAGGGTGTCCCGGAATGATGGGGATATTCTTATATATGCATCTTGTTATTGTCGGTTACCAGGTGTTCACCATATGAATGATTTTTATCTCTATGTATGGGATGTGTATTGAAATATGAAATCTTGTGGTCTATTGTTACGATTTGATATATATAGGTTAAACCTATAACTCACCAACATTTTTGTTGACGTTTAAAGCATGTTTATTCTCAGGTGAATACTAAGAGCTTCCGCTGTTGCATACTAAAATAAGGACAAGATTTGGAGTCCATGCTTGTATGATATTGTGTAAAAACTGCATTCAAGAAAATGATTTCGATGTAACATATTTGTATTGTAAACCATTATGTAATGGTCGTGTGTAAACAGGATATTTTAGATTATCATTATTTGATAATCTACGTAAAGCTTTTTAAACCTTTATTTATGAAATAAAGGTTATGGTTTGTTTTAAAAATGAATGCAGTCTTTGCAAAACGTCTCATATAGAGGTCAAAACCTCGCAACGAAATCAATTAATATGGAACGTTTTTAATCAATAAGAACGGGACATTTCAGTTGGTATCCGAGCGTTGGTCTTAGAGAACCAGAATTTTGCATTAGTGTGTCTTATCGAGTTTGTTAGGATGCATTAGTGAGTCTGGACTTCGACCGTGTTTACTTGAAAAATGATTGCTTAACAAATTTTGTTGGAAACTATATATTTTTAACATGTGAATATTATGTGATATATTAATCTCTTAACGCGTTTGATATTATGTGATAGATGTCTACCTTTAGAACAAGTCCTATTGACTCACCTAATAATAATGAAGAGTCAAATGTAAATTGGAATGATTCGTGGACTGATTCACAAGTTCCTGAAGAGGAACCGGAAGAAGAGTCGGGACCAGAAGAAGAATCGGAACCGGAAGAAGAATCGGAACCGGATGAAGAAATAGAACCGGTGGGGGAAATAATAAAACGGTTGAGTAAAAGAAAATCCTCAACCAACCGACCAAGGTTAATTATGGTCAATGGTGTTTCCGCTAAGGAAGCAAAATATTGGGAGGATTACCAATTCTCTGATGAATCGGATTCTGACGAGAATTCCGATGATGTTATAGAAATTACCCCAACTGAATTTAAAAAGGCAAAAGAAAATAATAAGGGAAAGGGCATAAAAATAGAGAAATCTAATTCCAACCCCGATGAACTTTATATGTATCGTCAACCCCCGAAGTCCTTAAGTTGTAATAATGACCCGGGAACCTCTAAACCACCAGGTTTTTCTAAACCAATGTGGATAACGATGGCTCGTATTAGGGGAACATCATATATCCCTAGAAACTTGGCAAAACGAACCAAAACCGAAGAAGAAGAAACAAGCGAGTCGGAATAAGATAGTTGTATTCGTGTGGTGTAATATATGTAATATAGTGTGCTTATGCTTTATGATATATGTAAAAATTGCTTGTATTAATAAGTATTTTTTTTTATGAATCTAACTCTTGTCTATTTTACAGTATAAAAACACAAAATGGATAGACAACCCAATATTTTAAGAGACCTACCCGGAGACATGATTGATGAAATCTTGTCTAGAGTCGGTCAGAATTCTTCGGCACAACTATTTAAGGCGAGATCAGTTTGTAAGACATTCGAAGAACGTTCCAAGAATGCCTTGGTTTATAAAAGGCTTTCTTCGAAAGATGGGGGATATCACATTGGGAAATCCATAAGTTACGATGTGTTTACTTTGACGCATATATTACGGGGAACCCAAATGCTATTTTACGCAATGGGTTAAGAAATTATTTTGACTCAATATATCCGAATATTGGACTTCGTGATTTAGAAAAAGCGGCTAACATGCAACATAAAGAAGCATGTTATGCTTACGGATTAGTAATGTTCGCTTCTCACCAAAGTGAGAACAAGAACATCGGGCTACAACTATTAAACAAAACGTTCCCACAAGTGACGGAGTCGGTAATTGGGGTAAGAAATGAGGTTTTTAGATTGTTACGGGACTGTTGGACATTACGTAACCCTCATCCCTTTGACGACGTTACAACACGCTGTCTTATCAACGGCCATAACGGTTATGTTCCACAAGACCAAGGATGGGAAGTAATCCTAGTAAAACCAGAATGCATGACTTGTTTCTGGACGTATGAATTACGTGTCTTTATTGCCTTTGCTGAACGACTTGTGTACTAGCTAGAATTATCTTCACAACCATCTTGTATCAAATTTATTGTGTGCTATATTTCATGCTATATGTAAAATAAGCGGTATTGTAAGTTTGTAAAATATTGTGTAAAAGTTTGAACGCGAAATATTATTATAATCAGTTTTTCATATAGAATTGTAGTAGTTGAATTGTATATTAGCTACTAAGTATGAACTTAACGGGTAGGTACTACCCGAATTTAAACTTATAAAACGCTAATATGAAGAAAAAGCTTTTATAAGTGAGTTCATATTATGCTACGAAATACTATTAACTACTCTTAATATTCTGTATGATTAACTTGTTCCATTTGACTATTTTGAAGGAAATGGCACCGACTACTCGACACACCGTGAATATGAATGAAGAGGAATTCCGTACTTTTCTAGCTTCAAACATAGCCGCAGTACAGGCTGCGCTACATACCAACAATAACCTTGGATCTAGCAGTACAGGAAATCGTGTAGGATGCACCTACAAAGAATTCACTGCCTGCAAACCTTTGGAATTCGATGGAACCGAAGGACCGATCGGATTGAAACGGTGGACCGAGAAGGTCGAATCGGTGTTTGCCATAAGTAAGTGTACTGAAGAGGACAAAGTGAAGTACGCTACGCATACCTTCACAGGTTCTGCGTTAACATGGTGGAATACCTATCTAGAGCAAGTGGGACAAGACGATGCGTACGCACTACCGTGGTCAGCATTCAAGCACTTGATGAACGAGAAGTACCGTCCCAGAACCGAGGTCAATAAGCTCAAGACAGAACTTAGAGGGTTAAGAACCCAAGGATTTGATATTACCACGTACGAAAGACGATTCACAGAATTGTGCCTATTGTGTCCGGGAGCATTCGAAGATGAGGAAGAGAAGATCGACGCGTTTGTGAAAGGATTACCGGAAAGAATCCAAGAAGATATAAGTTCACACGAGCCCGCCTCCATACAACAGGCATGTAGAATGGCTCACAAACTAGTGAACCAGATTGAAGAAAGAATTAAAGAACAGACTGCTGAAGAGGCCAATGTGAAGCAAGTCAAAAGAAAGTGGGAGGAAAACGGTGATAAGAATCACCAATACAACAACAACAGCAATTACAACAATAATCGCAACAATTATCCCAACAATCGCAACATCAATCGCAACTACAACAAACAGCCCAACAACAACAACAACAACAACAACAACAACAACAACAACAACAACAACAACAGCAACTACAACAATCATCCCAACAACAATAATAACCGCAACAACAACAACAATCAGAAGCAGCTATGCCAAAGGTGTGAAAAGTATCACTCGGGGTTCTGCACCAAATTTTGCAACAAGTGTAAAAGAAATGGTCATAGCGCGGCGAAGTGTGAGGTCTACGGACCAGGGGTTAATAGAACGAAAGGAACAAATGGTGTCGGAACGAGTAATGGTGGAGCAAGTAGTGTCGGAGCAAGTTATGCCAATGTTGTTTGTTATAAATGTGGAAAACCGGGCCACATTATTAGAAATTGCCCGAACCAGGAGAACACGAATGGACAAGGCCGCGGAAGAGTTTTCAATATTAATGCGACAGAGGCACAGGAAGACCCGGAGCTTGTTACGGGTACGTTTCTTATTGACAAGAAATCTGCTTACGTTTTATTTGATTCGGGTGCGGATAGAAGCTATATGAGTAGAGATTTTTGTGCTAAATTAAGTTGTCCATTGACGCCTTTGGATAGTAAATTTTTACTCGAATTAGCAAATGGTAAATTAATTTCAGCAGATAATATATGTCGGAATCGAGAAATTAAACTGGTTAGCGAAACATTTAAGATTGATTTGATACCAGTAGAGTTAGGGAGTTTTGATGTGATAATCGGTATGGACTGGTTGAAAGAGGTGAAAGCAGAGATCGTTTGTTACAAAAATGCAATTCGCATTATACGAGAAAAAGGAAAACCCTTAATGGTGTACGGAGAAAAGGGCAACACGAAGCTACATCTTATTAGTAATTTGAAGGCACAAAAACTAATAAGAAAAGGTTGCTATGCTGTTCTAGCACACGTCGAGAAAGTACAAACTGAAGAAAAGAGCATCAATGATGTTCCCATTGCAAAAGAATTTCCCGATGTATTTCCGAAAGAATTATCGGGATTACCCCCACATCGATCCGTTGAATTTCAAATAGATCTTGTACCAGGAGCTGCACCAATAGCTCGTGCTCCTTACAGACTCGCACCCAGCGAGATGAAAGAACTGCAAAGCCAATTACAAGAACTTTTAGAGCGTGGTTTCATTCGACCAAGCACATCACCGTGGGGAGCTCCTGTTTTGTTTGTCAAGAAGAAAGATGGTACATTCAGGTTGTGTATCGACTACCGAGAGTTGAACAAACTTACCATCAAGAACCGCTACCCACTACCGAGAATCGACGACTTATTTGATCAACTACAAGGCTCGTCTGTTTATTCAAAGATTGACTTACATTCCGGGTATCATCAAATGCGGGTGAAAGAAGATGATATTCCAAAGACTGCTTTCAGAACACGTTACGGTCATTACGAGTTTATGGTCATGCCGTTTGGTTTAACTAATGCACCAGCTGTGTTCATGGACCTTATGAACCGAGTGTGTGGACCATACCTTGACAAGTTTGTCATTGTTTTCATTGATGACATACTTATTTACTCAAAGAATGACCAAGAACACGGTGAACATTTGAGAAAGGTGTTAGAAGTATTGAGGAAGGAAGAATTGTACGCTAAGTTTTCAAAGTGTGCATTTTGGTTGGAAGAAGTTCAATTCCTCGGTCACATAGTGAACAAAGAAGGTATTAAGGTGGATCCGGCAAAGATAGAAACTGTTAAAAAGTGGGAAACCCCGAAAACTCCGAAACACATACGCCAGTTTTTAGGACTAGCTGGTTACTACAGAAGGTTCATCCAAGACTTTTCCAGAATAGCAAAACCCTTGACTGCATTAACGCATAAAGGGAAGAAATTTGAATGGAATGATGAACAAGAGAAAGCGTTTCAGTTATTGAAGAAAAAGCTAACTATGGCACCTATATTGTCATTACCTGAAGGGAATGATGATTTTGTGATTTATTGTGACGCATCAAAGCAAGGTCTCGGTTGTGTATTAATGCAACGAACGAAGGTGATTGTTTATGCGTCTAGACAATTGAAGATTCACGAACAAAATTATATGACGCATGATTTGGAATTAGGCGCGGTTGTTTTTGCATTAAAGACTTGGAGGCACTACTTATATGGGGTCAAAAGTATTATATATACCGACAACAAAAGTCTTCAACACATATTTAATCAGAAACAACTAAATATGAGGCAGCGTAGGTGGATTGAATTATTGAATGATTACGACTTTGAGATTCGTTACCACCCTGGGAAGGCAAATG